>NW_027142007.1:300000-585760 GCF_036365525.1 Heterodontus francisci
ATATCTGCCATTCACGAGAATCTGGGCTCTTTTCCCTATTTTTCCATGTTTTTGTTTTCTTTTATACTTATGATGTTACTGTGTCTTGCACGCCAGTCCATAATAGATGCGGTGAGTTTGGAATTGGACCATTCAATGCTGTGGTCATTGAGTTGAGCTTACTTGACGATGGCAGGCTTGTCTCATTCATTGCATCAGGGAAGCTATGGAGATCTAAAAACACCATACTGTCCCCCTAACAGTGGCCTGTTCCTCAGTGGATATCTGGTTGTCTTTCCTCAAGAGACACACCTGATCTGCAGCCAACATAACACGACCAGAACAATAGTATGGAATGACTTGCCACGATACAGAGTAGCTGACAAAAAGCAGCAAGGACAATTGCATATACCGACCTATCATAGAAAATAATTAACAGACCAATAGCAGCCAGAACAAGAACATGTAATAACCTATCACTAGTAAGATCCTGTCCATATTCCCTTTCTCCACTACATATAAACCGATAACTTTCACTAGTTCCAGTTGTTTCTCAGACAATGGGCACAGTACACTGCCCAAAATGTCGAGGTCTGCCAGTATTTCTAACAACTCGTTTTTCAAGAAAGCAACTGCTGTTTTAAGAGCAAATTCACGTGGTGAAAAACCGTAAAATTGTCTTACGCAAATGTAGCATCTTTCTGTTTTTCCTCTCCCGGTGGTGCCTATTTATTTTAGATTTCCAACTGTGCTCTATCCCCTCACCCCGCCCCCCCCCCCCCACCAGCCTCCCTTCACCAACTAACTAGTTTATGATTCCTGTAACAACCTTATTTATCCTTTATTCTAGGACCCTGATCCCAACCCGGTTCAGGTGAAGCGCATTCCAACAGAACAATTATTTAATATCCCAGTACAAGTGGTGGGTACCATGAAAAGTAACACCTCTTTCCAACATCTACACCTTCAACCACGTGTTGACCACCCTAACCCTCCCCCACCCACACCCCATACAAATGTGCAAGCGGCTTGTATAATAATCCAGAGATTATAATCCTTGAGATCTTCTTTTATAGTTCAGCTCCTGGTACTCTCTGAAAAGAACCTCTTTCCTCATCTTTCCTATGCTGTTGGTCCTTACATGGTCCACAACGACAGGATATTTCCCCTGCATTCTCACAATCTGAGTTGGGATATCCCTCACTTCGCACAAGTTGGGCAAATAGTGAATGGGTGTCCTAATACCCTAACTATTGAACTACTTAAAAGTATCACATTATGATCCACTCCTCCACCTTTTCCACAGCTTCATGTTCCAACGTATCCCGGTCAACATTCTGGCTGCCCTTCTGACAGTCTTCATCCTTATCCTCACAAATAGCCAGTACATTGTTCCTGTTGGACAGATTCACTTTCTGCATATCCTCGTTCGCCAACAAATCTGGATTTCCATTACTGGATTTCCATAAGCTGCAACAACCTCATTCTGACCCCGCACCTCTCGACAAGATGTGACTGAAATCTACAGCAAACTGTCCAATACTCCTCTTGCTGCTGTATGTGTTGGGGTATCTCCAATTCCCCCTCCAGCTTTATGACCCAGAGCCAGAGAGTTTGCAGGTGGATACATCTACTACGGACATGTTCCCTCGAGATAATTGCGTCATCCACAAAATCCGATATCCAGAAAAAAATAACTGCTCTGCCATAACTTAGTCTGTCTTTATTTTAGATTTAAAATTATTTTGGATGCATTTTAGGTTTAAAGCTATTTTACTGGTCAGCTAATGCCGAAACATTGAGCACTCACCAATTAACTTAATACTTATTTGAAACTTATCCACGTCCCCTCATGCTCTGACTTGACAATTGCTTCCCCTCTATTTGTCTGGTGTCTGCCTCTCCCAATAAGCTCTGCTGCTGCTGGGTGTGGTGCTGTGTTAAATCAGTGACTCCACACACTTACTCAAGCTGAACAGACAAAACAAAGCACTTCCTTATAAACCCACGCCATCTGCCACTTAGAAGGACAAGCACAGCAGATGGATGGTAACAGCGCCATTTGCAGGTTCCCCTCCAAGCCGCACACCATCCTGATTTGGAACTATATCAACGTTTCTTCACCGTCGCTGGGTCAAATCCTGGAACTCCCTTCCTAACAGCACTGTGGGTGTACTGAGAGCGCATGCACTGCAGCAGTATAAGAAGGCGGCTCACCACCATCTTTGCAAGGGCAATTTGGGTTGGGTAATAAATGCTGGCCTAGCCAAAAACCTCCACTCCCTGTGAAAGAATTAAAAAAAACCTCCTTTTCCCCATCTGCACCGAATACTTTCTCTGAGCAAACTCTAACTTCCCACTATGTTCATAATGTATTCAGTTAACATTGCAATCTGTGGTTACACTCTGCCTTACTCGAAGACTAAAAATGGAAACATAGAAAATAGGAGTAGGAGTAGGTCAGTCGGCACTTCGGGCTTGCCAAGCAATTAAAAAAAAACATGTTTGATCATCAAAATCATTACCCTCTTTCGTTTCGCCCCCATACCCCTTGATCCCTTTGGCATTAAGAAAGATATCCATCTCCTTCTTGAAAATATGTAATTGTTTGGCCTCCCCTGCCTTCTGCGGTAGAGAATTCCGCAGGTTCACCACCCACTGAGTGAAGACATTTCTCCTCATCTCGGTTCTAAATAGCATACCCCGTATCCTGAGACTGTCACACCTGGTTCTGGACTCCCCAGCCACCGGGAACATCTTCCCTGCATCGAGCCTGCCTCGTCCTGTTCGAATTTTATAGGTTTCTATGAGGCCCTATCTCGTTCTTCTAAACTCTAGTGAATATAGGCCTAGTAGACCCAATCTCTCCTCATACGTAAGTCCTGCCATCCTAGAAACTAGCCTGGTAAATCTTCTTTGCAATCTGTCCATTGCAAGGGCATCCCTTCTCAGATAAGGAGACCAAAACTGCACACAGTACTCCAGATGTGGTCTCACCAAGGCCCTGAAGTAAGACATCCCTGTTCCTGCACTCAAACCCACTTGCAATTTGACATCAAACAGACCACAGTGCATATCATTGAAAATGGCCGCAGCACATGTCACGTAAAATGGCCACAGTGAAGGTGACATCAAACAGATCACAGTGCATATCATTGAAAATGACCGCAGCACATGTCACGTAAAATGGCCGCAGTGAAGGTGACATCAAACAGACCACAGAGCATAACATTTAAAATGGCCATACCACATGTCACGTAAAATGGCCGCAGTGAAGGTGACATCAAACAGACAACAGTGCATGTCATCAGATCGAAGTGGCCTTTATTAAAACCATCCGGAGTGGTACTGAGTCCCACACACACACCAGGAAACAGCCAATTCAATCCAGACCTCTATTAATGCCAGCTGGAGTGGTACTGAGTCCCACACACACACCAGGAAACAGCCAATTCAATCCAGACCTCTATTAATGCCAGCTGGAGTGGTACTGAGTCCCACACACACGCCAGGAAACAGCCAATTCAATCCAGACCTCTATTAATGCCAGCTGGAGTGGTACTGAGCCCCACTCACACACCAGGGAAGAGCCATTTCAATCCAGACCTCTATTAATGCCAGCTGGAGTGGTACTGAGTCCCACTCACACACCAGGGAAGAGCCATTTCAATCCAGACCTCTTAATACCAGCTGGAATGGTACTGAGCCCCACTCACACACCAGGAAAGAGCCAATTCAATGCAAACCTTTATAAATACCAGCTGGAGTGGTACTGAGCCCCACTCACACACCAGGAAAAAGCCAATTAAAGCCAGACCGCCATTGATACCAGCTGGAGTGGGAGTGAGCACCTCTCACACACCAGGAAAGAGTTAGTTAATTCCAGGCTTCCATTAACACCGGCTGGAGTGATACTGAGTCCCTCACACATACCAGGAAGGAGCCAATTCAATCCAGACCTCTACTAATAACATCTGGAGTGGCACTGAGCCCCACTAACACCCCAGAAAGAGCCAATTCAATCCAGGTCTCTATTAATACTAGCTGGAGTGGAATTAACGCCCACTCACACACCAGGAAAGAGTCAATTCAAACCAGACCTAAATTAATACATGCTGGAGTGGTACTGAGTCCCACTCACACACCAGGAAAGAGCCAATTTAACCCAGACCTCCATTAATACATGCTGGAGTGGTACTGAGTCCCACTCACACACCAGGAAAGAGCCTATTCAATCCAGGTCACTATTAATACCAGCTGGAGTGGTACTGAGCCCCACTCACACACCAGGAAAGAGCCAATTTAAACCAGACCTCCATTAATACCAGCTGGAGAGGTACTGAGTCCCACTCACACACCAGGAAAGAGCCAATTCAATCCAGGTCACTATTAATACCAGCTGGAGTGGCACTGAGCCCAACTCTTCCACCAGAAAAGATCCAATTCAATACAGACCTCTATTAATAACAGCTGGAGTGGTACTGAGTCCCTCACATTCACCAGGAAAGAGCCAATTCAAACCAGGCCTCAATTAATACCAGCTGGAGTGGCACTGAGCCCTACTCTTCCACCAGAAAAGAGCCAATTCATTCCAGGCCTCTATTAATAACAGCTGGAGTGGTACTGAGTCCCACTCACATACCAGGAAAGTGCCAATTCAATCAAGGCCTCTATTAATACCACCTGGAATGGTACTGAGTCCCACTTACACACCAGGAAAGAGCCAATTCAATCCAGGCCTCCATTAATATTGGCTGGAGTGGTACAGAGTCCCATCCAATCACCAGGAAAGAGCCAATTCAAACCAGGCCTCTATTAATACCAGCTGGAATGGTACTGAGTCCCACCCATTCACCAGGAAAGAGCCAATTCAATCCAGGCCTCTATTAATACGAGATGGAATGGCACTGAGTCCCACTTACAGCACAGAAAAACGCCAATTCAATCCAGGCCTCTATTAATACCAGCTGGAGTGCTACTGAGTCCCACTCACACACCACGAAAGAGCCAATTCAAGAAAGGCCTCGATTAATAGCAGCTGGAGTGGTACTGAGTCCCACTCACACACCAGGAAAGAGCCAATTCAAGCCAGGCCTCGATTAATACCAGCTGGAGTGGTGCTGAGCCCTACACTTCCACCAGAAAAGAGCCAATTCATTCCAGGCCTCTATTAATAACAGCTGGAATGGTACTGAGTCCCACTCACACACCAGGAAAGAGCCAATTCAATCCAGGCCTCTATTAATACCAGCTAGAATGGTACTGAGTCCCACTCGCACACTCAGAAAGAGCCAATTCAATCCAGGCCTCTATTAATATCAGCTGGAGTGGTACTGAGACCCAGTCACACCCCAGTAAAGAGCCAATTCAAACCAGGCCTCTATTAATACCAGCTGGAGTGGTACTGAGCCCTACTCTTCCACCAGAAAAGAACCAATTCAATACAGACCTCCATTAATAGCAGCTGCAGTGGTAATGAGTCCCAATCACACACCAGGAAAGAGCCAATTCAAGCCAGGCCTCGATTAATACCAGCTGGAGTGGTACTGAGTCCCACTCTTCCACCAGAAAAGAGCCAATTCATTCCAGGCCTCTATTAATATCAGCTGGAGTGGTACTGAGCCCCACTTACACACCCGGAAAGAACCAATTCTTTCCAGGCCTCTATTAATGTCAGCTGCAGTGGTACTGAGCCCCACTCACACACCAGAAAAGAGCCAATTCATTCCAGGCCTCTATTCATAACAGCTGGAGTGGTACTGAGTCCCACTCACATACCAGGAAATTGCCAATTCAATCCAGGCCTCTATTAATATCAGCTGGAGTGGTACTGAGCCCTACTCTTCCACCAGAAAAGAGCCAATTCAATACAGATCTCCATTAATACCTGCTGGAATGGTACTGGGTCCCTCACATTCACCAGCAATGAGCCAATTCAAACCAGGCCTCGATTAATACCAGCTGGGTCGGTACTGAGTCCCACTCACACACCAGGAAAGAGCCAATACAATCCAGGTCACTATTAATACCAGCTGGAGTGGTACTGAGCCCCACTCACACCCCAGTAAAGAGCCAATTCAAACCAGGCCTCTATTAATACCAGCTGGAGTGGTACTGAGCCCTACTCTTCCACCAGAGAAGAGCCAATTCAATCCAGACCTCCATTAATACCAGCTGGAACGGTACTGAGTCCCACTCACACACCAGGAAAGAGCCAATACAATCCAGGACACTATTAATACCAGCTGGAGTGGTACTGAGTCCCACTCACAGACCAGTAAAGAGCCAAATCAATCCAGGTCTCTATTAATACCAGCAGGAGTGGTACTGAGTCCAACTCACAAATCAGGGAAGAGCCAGTTCATTCCAGGCCTCTGTTAATACCAGCTGGAGTGGTACTGAGCCCCACTTGCACACCCGGAAAGAGCCAATTCATTCCAGGCCTCTATTAATACAAGCTGGAATGGTACTGACTCCCTCACATTCTCCAGGAAGGAGCCAATTCAAACCAGGCCTCGATTAATACCAGCTGGAGTGGTACTGAGCCCTACCTTTCCACCAGAAAAGAGCCAATTCAATACAGACCTCTATTAATACCGGCTGGAATGGTGCTGGGTACCTCACATTCACCAGGAAAGAGCCAATTCAAACCAGGCCTCTATTAATAGCAGCTGGAGTGGAACTGAGTGCCACTCACAGACCAGGAAAGAGCCAATTCAAACCAGGCCTCGATTAATACCAGCTGGAATGGTACTGAGTCCCACTCACACACCAGGAAAGGGCCAATTCAATCCAGGCCTCTATTAATACCAGCTGGAGTGGTACTGAGCCCTACCCTTCCACCAGAAAAGAGCCAATTCATGCCAGGCCTCGAATAATAACAGCTGGAGTGATACTGAGTCCCACTCACACACCAGGAAAGTGCCAATTCAATCCAGGCCTCTATTAATACCAGCTGGAATGGTACTGAGTCCCACTCACACACCAGGAAAGTGCCAATTCAATCCAGGCCTCTATTAATACCAGCTGGAATGGTACTGAGTCCCACTCGCACACTCAGAAAGAGCCAATTCAATCCAGGCCTCTATTAATATCAGCTGGAGTGGTACTGAGCCCCAGTCACACCCCAGTAAAGAGCCAATTCAAACCAGGCCTCTATTAATACCAGCTGGAGTGGTACTGAGCCCTACACTTCCACCAGAAAAGAGCCAATTCAATACAGACCTCTATTAATACCAGCTGGAAGGGTACTGAGTCCCACTCAAACACCAGTAAAGAACCAATTCATTCCAGGCCTCTATTAATACCAGCTGGAGTGGTACTGAGTCCCACTCACACACCAGGAAAGGGACAAATCTATCCAGGCCTCAATTAATACCAGCTGTAGTGGTACTGAGTCCCACTCACACACCAGGAAAGAGGCAAATATATCCAGGCCTCAATTAATACCAGCTGGAGTGGTACTGAGTCCCACTCACGCACCAGAAAAGTGTCAAAATAATCCAGGCCTCTATTACTAGCAGCTGGAGTGGTACTGAGTCCCACTCACACACCGGGAAAGAGCCAAATCAATCCAGATCTCTATAAATACCAGCTGGAGTGGTACTGAACCCCACTCACACACCAGGAAAGAGCCAATTCAATCCAGACTTCTTTTAATAACAGTTGGAGTGGGACTGAGTCCCACTCACACACCAGGAAAGTGCCAATTCAATCCAGACCTCTTTTAATACCAGCTGGAGTGTTACTGAGTCCCACTCTCACACCAGGACAGAGCCAATTCAATCCAGGTTACTATTAATAACAGCTGGAGTGGTACTGAGTCCCACTCACACACCAGGAAAGAGGCAATTCAATCCAGGTCTCTATAAATACCAGCTGGAGTGGTACTGAGTCCCACTCACACACCAGGAAAGAGCCAATTCAATCCAGACCTCTTTTAATACCAGCTGGAGTGGGACCGAGCCCCACTCACACACCAGGAAAGAGCCAAATCAATCCAGATCTCTATAAATACCAGCTGGAGTGGCACTGAGCCCCACACACACAGCAGGAAAGCGCCAAATCAATCCAGGTCTCTATTAATACCAGCTGGAGTGGTACTGAGCCCCACTTACACACCAGAATAGTTCCATTTCAATCCATTCCTCCTTTATTACCAGCTGGAGTGGTCCGGAGTCCCACTCACAGACCAGGGAAGAGCCAGTTCATTCCAGGCCACTATTAATACCAGCTGGAATGGTACTGAGTCCCCCTCAAACACCAGTAATGAACCAATTCATTCCAGGCATCTATCAATAGCAGCTGGAATGGTACTGAGTCCCTCTCACACACCAGGACAGACCCAATTCAATCCAGGCCTCTATTAATAGCAGCTGGAGTGATACTGAGCCCTACTCTTCCACCAGAAAAGAACCAATTCAATACAGACCTCTATTAATACCAGCTGGAATGGTACTGAGTCCCTCACATACCCCAGGAAAGAGCCAATTCAAACCAGCCCTCTATTAATACCAGCTGGAGTGGTACTGAGTCCCACTCGCACACTCAGAAAGAGCCAATTCAATCCAGGCCTCTATTAATATCAGCTGGAGTGGTACTGAGTCCCACTCACACACGAGGAAAGAGCCAATACAATACAGGCTTCTATTAATACCAGCTGGAGTGGTACTGAGCCCCACACTTCCACCAGAAAAGAGCCAATTCAATACAGACCTCTATTAATACCAGCTGGAACGGTACTGAGTCCCACTCAAACACCAGTAAAGAACCAATTCATTCCAGGCCTCTATTAATAGCAGCTGGAGTGATACTGAGCCCTACTCTTCCACCAGAAAAGAGCCAATTCAATACAGACCTCTATTAATACCAGCTGGAATGGTACTGAGTCCCTCACATACCCCAGGAAAGAGCCAATTCAAACCAGCCCTCTATTAATACCAGCTGGAGTGGTACTGAGTCCCACTCGCACACTCAGAAAGAGCCAATTCAATCCAGGCCTCTATTAATATCAGCTGGAGTGGTACTGAGTCCCACTCACACACGAGGAAAGAGCCAATACAATACAGGCTTCTATTAATACCAGCTGGAGTGGTACTGAGCCCCACACTTCCACCAGTAAAGAACCAATTCATTCCAGGCCTCTATTAATACCAGCTGGAGTGGTACTGAGTCCCACTCACACACCAGGAAAGAGCCAATTCAATACAGGCTTCTATTAATACCAGCTGGAGTGGTACTGAGTCCCACTCACACACCAGGAAAGTGGCACATCTATCCAGGCCTCAATTAATACCAGCTGGAGTGGTACTGAGTCCCACTCACACACCAGGAAAGAGGCAAATCTATCCAGGCCTCAATGAATACCAGCTGGAGTGGTACTGAGTCCCACTCACACACCAGGAAAGAGGCACATCTATCCAGGCCTCAATTAATACCAGCTGGAGTGGTACTGAGTCCCACTCACACACCAGGAAAGAGGCAAATCTATCCAGGCCTCAATGAATACCAGCTGGAATGGTACTGAATCCCACTCACACAGCAGGAAAGAGTCAATTCAAACCAGGTTACTATTAATACCAGCTGGAGTGGCACTGAGTCCCACTCACACACCAGTACAGAGCCAATTCAATCCAGGTCACTATTAATACCAACTGGAGTGGTACATTTTCCCACTCACACACCAGGAAAGAGCCAATTCAATCCATGTCTCTATGAATACCAGCTGGAGTGGTACTGAGCCCCACTCAAACACCAGGAAAGAGCCAATTCAATCCAGACCTCTATTAATACCAGCTGGAGTGCTACTGAGACCCACTCACTCACCAGAAAGGAGCCAATTCAATCTAGACCTGTATTATTTCCAGCTGGAGTGGTACTGAGTCCCACTCAAACACCAGGAAAGAGCCAATTCAATCCAGACCTCTATTAATACCAGCTGGAGTGCTACTGAGACCCACTCACTCACCAGAAAGGAGCCAATTCAATCCAGACCTCTTTTAGTTCCAGCTGGAGTGGTACTGAGTCCCACTCACACACCAGGAAAGAGCCAATTCAATCCATGTCTCTATGAATACCAGCTGGAGTGGTACTGAGCCCCACTCAAACACCAGGAAAGAGCCAATTCAACCCAGGCCCCTATTTATACCAGCTGGAGTGGTAATGAGTACCAATCACACACCAGGAAAGAGCCAATTCAAGCCAGGCCTCGATTAATACCAGCTGGAGTGGTACTGAGTCCCACTCTTCCACCAGAAAAGAGCCAATTCATTCCAGGCCTCTATTAATATCAGCTGGAGTGGTACTGAGCCCCACTCACACACCCGGAAAGAACCAATTCTTTCCAGGCCTCTATTAATGTCAGCTGCAGTGGGACTGAGCCCCACTCACACACCAGAAAAGAGCCAATTCATTCCAGGCCTCTATTCATAACAGCTGGAGTGGTACTGAGTCCCACTCACAGACCAGGAAATTGCCAATTCAATCCAGGCCTCTATTAATATCAGCTGGAGTGGTACTGAGCCCCAGTCACACACCCGGAAAGAACCAATTATTTCCAGGCCTCTATTAATATCAGCTGGAGTGGTACTGAGCCCCAGTCACACCCCAGTAAAGAGCCAATTCAAACCAGGCCTCTATTAATACCAGCTGGAGTGGTACTGAGTCCCACTCGCACACTCAGAAAGAGCCAATTCAATCCAGGCCTCTATTAATATCAGCTGGAGTGGTACTGAGTCCCACTCACACACGAGGAAAGAGCCAATACAATACAGGCTTCTATTAATACCAGCTGGAGTGGTACTGAGCCCCACACTTCCACCAGAAAAGAGCCAATTCAATACAGACCTCTATTAATACCAGCTGGAACGGTACTGAGTCCCACTCAAACACCAGTAAAGAACCAATTCATTCCAGGCCTCTATTAATACCAGCTGGAGTGGTACTGAGTCCCACTCACACACCAGGAAAGAGCCAATTCAATACAGGCTTCTATTAATACCAGCTGGAGTGGTACTGAGTCCCACTCACACACCAGGAAAGTGGCACATCTATCCATGCCTCAATTAATACCAGCTGGAGTGGTACTGAGTCCCACTCACACACCAGGAAAGAGGCAAATCTATCCAGGCCTCAATGAATACCAGCTGGAGTGGTACTGAGTCCCACTCACACACCAGGAAAGAGGCACATCTATCCAGGCCTCAATTAATACCAGCTGGAGTGGTACTGAGTCCCACTCACACACCAGGAAAGAGGCAAATCTATCCAGGCCTCAATGAATACCAGCTGGAGTGGTACTGAATCCCACTCACACAGCAGGAAAGAGTCAATTCAAACCAGGTTACTATTAATACCAGCTGGAGTGGCACTGAGTCCCACTCACACACCAGTACAGAGCCAATTCAATCCAGGTCACTATTAATACCAACTGGAGTGGTACTGATTCCCACTCACACACCAGGAAAGAGGCAATTCAATCCAGGTCTCTATTAATACCAGCTGGAGTGTTACCGAGTCCCACTCACACACCAGGAAAGAGCCAATTCAATCCATGTCTCTATGAATACCAGCTGGAGTGCTACTGAGACCCACTCACTCACCAGAAAGGAGCCAATTCAATCTAGACCTCTATTAGTTCCAGCTGGAGTGGTACTGAGTCCCACTCAAACACCAGGAAAGAGCCAATTCAATCCATGTCTCTATGAATACCAGCTGGAGTGGTACTGAGCCCCACTCAAACACCAGGAAAGAGCCAATTCATCCCAGGCCCCTATTTATACCAGCTGGAGTGGTACTGAGTCCCACTCACACAGCAGGAAAGAGGCAATTAAATCCAGGACTCTATTAATACCAGCTGGAGTGTGACTGAGCCCCACTCACACACCAGGAAAGAGCCAATTCAATCCAGACCTCTTAATACCAGCTGGAGTGGTACTGAGCCCCACTCACACGCAGGAAAAAGCCAATTCAGTCCAGACCTCTTAATACCAGCTGGAGTGGGACTGAGCCCGACTCACACACCAGTAAAGTGCCAATTCAATCCAGACCTCTATGAATACAAGCTGGAGAGGTACTGAGTCCCACTCACACACCAGGAAAGAGGCAATTCAATCCAGGTCTCTACTAATACCAGCTGGAGTGGTACTGAGCCCCACTCACTCTTCATGAAAGAGCCAATTCAATCCAGACCACTTAATACCAGCTGGAGTTCCATTGAGTCCCACACACACAGCAAGAAAGAGCCAATTCAATCCAGGTCTCTATAAATACCAGCTGGAGAGTTACTGAGTCCCACTCACACACCAGGGAAGCGACACTTCGATCCAGGCCTCTATTTATAGCGACTGGAGTGGGACTGAGTCCCACTCACACACCAAGAAAGAGCCAAATCAATCCAGATCTCTATAAATACCAGCTGGAGTGGGACTGAGTCCCACTCACACACCAGGAAAGTGCCAATTCAATCCAGACCTCTTTTAATACCAGCTGGAGTGTTACTGAGTCCCACTCTCACACCAGGACAGAGCCAATTCAATCCAGGTTACTATTAATACCAGCTGGAGGGGTACTGAGTCCCACTCACACACCAGGAAAGAGGCAATTCAATCCAGGTCTCTATAAATACCAGCTGGAGTGGTACTGAGTCCCACTCACACACCAGGAAAGAGCCAATTCAATCCAGACCTCATTTAATACCAGCTGGAGTGGGACCGTGCCCCACTCACACACCAGGAAAGAGCCAAATCAATCCAGATCTCTATAAATATCAGCTGGAGTGGCACTGAGCCCCACACACTTCAGGAAAGCGCCAATTCAATCCAGACATCTTTTAATAACAGCTGGAGTGGTACTGAGCCCCAGTCACACACCAGGACAGAGCCAATTCTAACCAGGTTTCTATTAATACTTGCTGGAGTGGTACTGAGTCCCACTCACACACCAGGACAGAGCCAATTCAAACCAGGTTACTATTAATACCAGCTGGAGTGGCACTGAGTCCCACTCACACACCAGGACAGAGCCAATTCAAACCAGGTTACTATTAATACCAGCTGGAGTGGTACTGAGACCCACTCACACTCCAGGACAGAGCCAATTCAAACCAGGTTACTATTAATACCAGCTGGAGTGGCACTGAGTCCCACTCACACACCAGGACAGAGCCAATTCAATCCAGGTCACTATTAATACCAACTGGAGTGGTACTGATTCCCACTCACACACCAGGAAAGAGGCAATTGAATCCAGGTCTCTATTAATACCAGCTGGAGTGTTACCGAGTCCCACTCACACACCAGGAAAGAGCCAATTCAATCCATGTCTCTATGAATACCAGCTGGAGTGGTACTGAGCCCCACTCAAAGACCAGGAAAGAGCCAATTCAACCCAGGCCCCTATTTATACCAGCTGGAGTGGTACTGAGTCCCACTCACACAGCAGGAAAGAGGCAATTCAATCCAGGCCTCTATAAATACCAGCTGGAGTGGTACTGAGTCCCACTCACACACCAGGAAAGAGCCAATTAATTCCAGGACTCTATTAACACCAGCTGGAGTGTTACCGAGTCCCACTCACACACCAGGAAAGAGCCAATTCAAACCAGGTCACTATTAATTCCAACTGGAGTGGTACTGTGTCCCACTCACACACCAGGAAAGAGCCAATTAAATCCAGGACTCTAGAAATACCAGCTGGAGTGTTACCGAGTCCCACTTACACACCAGGAAAGAGCCAATTCAAACCAGGTATCTATTAATACCAGCTGGAGTGGTACTGAGTCCCACTCACACTGCAGGGAAGAGGCATTTCAATCCAGGTCTCTATTCATACCAGCTGGAGTGGTACTGAGTCCCACTCACACACCAGAAAGGAGCCAATTCATTCCAGACCACTATTAGTTCCAGCTGGAGTGTTACTGAGTCCCACGCACACACCAGGAAAGAGCCAATTCAATCCATGTCTCTATGAATACCAGCTGGAGTGGTACTGAGCCCCACTCAAACACCAGGAAAGAGCCAATTCAATCCAGACCTCTATTAATACCAGCTGGAGTGCTACTGAGACCCACTCACTCACCAGAAAGGAGCCAATTCAATCCAGACCTCTATTAGTTCCAGCTGGAGTGGTACTGAGTCCCACTCACACTGCAGGAAAGAGCCAATTCAATCCAGACCTCTATTAATACCAGCTGGAGTGCTACTGAGACCCACTCACTCACCAGAAAGGAGCCAATTCAATCCAGACCTCTATTAGTTCCAGCTGGAGTGGTACTGAGTCCCACTCACACACCAGGAAAGAGCCAATTCAATCCATGTCTCTATGAATACCAGCTGGAGTGGTACTGAGCCCCACTCAAACACCAGGAAAGAGCCAATTCAACCCAGGCCCCTATTTATACCAGCTGGAGTGGTACTGAGTCCCACTCACACAGCAGGAAAGAGGCAATTCAATCCAGGCCTCTATAAATACCAGCTGGAGTGTTACCGAGTCCCACTCACACAGCAGGAAAGAGGCAATTAAATCCAGGCCTCTATTAATACCAGCTGGAGTGTTACCGAGTCCCACTCACACACCAGGAAAGAGGCAATTAAATCGAGGACTCTATTAATACCAGCTGGAGTGTGACTGAGCCCCACTCACACACCAGGAAAGAGCCAATTCAATCCAGACCTCTTAATACCAGCTGGAGTGGTACTGAGCCCCACTCGCACGCAGGAAAAAGCCAATTCAGTCCAGACCTCTTAATACCAGCTGGAGTGGGACTGAGCCCGACTCACACACCAGTAAAGTGCCAATTCAATCCAGACCTCTATGAATACAAGCTGGAGAGGTACTGAGTCCCACTCACACACCAGGAAAGAGGCAATTCAATCCAGGTCTCTACTAATACCAGCTGGAGTGGTACTGAGCCCCACTCACACATCATGAAAGAGCCAATTCAATCCAGACCTCTTAATACCAGCTGGAGTGGGACTGAGCCCCACTCACACACCAGGAAAGAGCCAATTCAATCTAGGCCTCTATTAATACCTGCAGAAGTGGTACTGTGACAATTCATTCCTGAACACTATCAATACCAGCTGGAGTTCCATTGAGTCCCACACACACACCAAGTAAGAGCCAATTCAATCCAGGTCTCTATTAATACCAGCTGGAGTGTTACTGAGTCCCACTCACACACCAGGGAAGCGACACTTCGATCCAGGCCTCTATTTATAGCGACTGGAGTGGGACTGAGTCCCACTCACACACCAGGAAAGAGCCAAATCAATCCAGATCTCTATAAATACCAGCTGGAGTCGTACTGATTCCCACTCACATACCAGGAAAGAGGCAATTCAATCCAAGTCTCTGTTAATACCAGCTGGAGTGTTACCGAGTCCCACTCACACACCAAGAAAGTGGCAATTAAATCCAGGACTCTATTAATACCAGCTGGTGTGGGACTGAGCCCCACTCACACATCAGGAAAGAGCCAATTCAATCCAGACTTCTTTTAATAACAGCTGGAGTGGGACTGAGTCCCACTCACACACCAGGAAAGTGCCAATTCAATCCAGACCTCTTTTAATACCAGCTGGAGTGTTACTGAGTCCCACTCTCACACCAGGACAGAGCCAATTCAATCCAGGTTACTATTAATACCAGCTGGAGTGGTACTGAGCCCCCCTCACACACCAAGAAAGAAGCAATTCAATCCAGGTCTCTATAAATACCAGCTGGAGTGGTACTGAGTCCAACTCACACACCAGGAAAGAGCCAATTCAATCCAGACCTCTTTTAATACCAGCTGGAGTGGGACCGAGCCCCACTCACACACCAGGAAAGAGCCAAATCAATCCAGATCTCTATAAATACCAGCTGGAGTGGCACTGAGCCCCACACACACACCAGGAAAGCGCCAATTCAATCCAGACCTCTTTTAGTAACAGCTGGAGTGGTACTGAGCCCCAGTCACACACCAGGACAGAGCCAATTCTAACCAGGTTTCTATTAATACTTGCTGGAGTGTTACTGAGTCCCACTCACACACCAGGACAGAGCCAATTCTAACCAGGTTACTATTAATACCAGCTGGAGTGGCACTGAGTCCCACTCACACACCAGGACAGAGCCAATTCAAACCAGGTTACTATTAATACCAGCTGGAGTGGTACTGAGACCCACTCACACTCCAGGACAGAGCCAATTCAAACCAGGTTACTATTAATACCAGCTGGAGTGGCACTGAGTCCCACTCACACACCAGTACAGAGCCAATTCAATCCAGGTCACTATTAATACCAACTGGAGTGGTACTGATTCCCACTCACACACCAGGAAAGAGGCAATTCAATCCAGGTCTCTATTAATACCAGCTGGAGTGTTACCGAGTCCCACTCACACACCAAGAAAGAGGCAATTAAATCCAGGACTCTATTAATACCAGCTGGTGTGGGACTGAGCCCCACTCACACACCAGGACAGAGCCAATTCAATCTAGGCCTCTATTAATACCTGCAGAAGTGGTACTGAGACACTTTGACACACGAGGAAAGCGACAATTCATTCCAGAACACTATCAATACCAGCTGGAGTTCCATTGAGCCCCACACACACACCAAGAAAGAGCCAATTCAATCCAGGTCTCTATTAATACCAGCTGGAGTGTTACTGAGTCCCACTCACACACCAGGGAAGCGACACTGCGATCCAGGCCTGTATTTATAGCGACTGGAGTGGGACTGAGTCCCACTCACACACCAGAAAAGAGCCAATTCAATCCATGTCTCTATGAATACCAGCTGGAGTGGTACTGAGCCCCACCTAAACACCAGGAAAGAGCCAAATCAATCCAGACATCTATTAATACCAGCTGGAGTGGTACTGAGTCCCAATCACACACCAGGAAAGAGGCAATTCAATCCAGACCTCCATTAATACCAGCTGGAGTGGGAGTGAGCCCCACTCACACACCAGGAAAGAGCCAATTCAACCCAGGCCCCTATTTATACCAGCTGGAGTGGTACTGAGTCCCACTCACACAGCAGGAAAGAGGCAATTCAATCCAGGCCTCTATAAATACAAGCTGGAGTGTTACCGAGTCCCACTCACACAACAGGAAAGAGGCAATTAAATCCAGGCCTCTATTAATGCCAGCTGGAGTGTTACCGAGTCCCACTCACACACCAGGAAAGAGGCAATTAAATCCAGGACTCTATTAATACCAGCTGGAGTGGTACTGAGCCCCACTCACACATCATGAAAGAGCCAATTCTATCCAGACCTCTTAAGACCAGCTGGAGTGGGACTGAGCCCCACTCACACACCAGGAAAGAGCCAATTCAATCTAGGCCTCTATTGATACCTGCAGAAGTGGTACTGAGACACTTTGACACACGAGGAAAGAGACAATTCATTCCTGAACACTATCAATACCAGCTGGAGTTACATTGAGTCCCACACACACACCAAAAAAGAGCCAATTCAATCCAGGTCTCTATTAATACCAGCTGGAGTGTTACTGAGTCCCACTCACACACCAGGAAAGAGGCAAATCAATCCAGATCTCTATAAATACCAGCTGGAGTGGTACTGAACCCCACTCACACACCAGGAAAGAGCCAATTCAATACAGACTTCTTTTAATAACAGCTGGAGTGGGACTGAGTTCCACTCACACACCAGGAAAGAGGCAATTCAATCCAGGTCTCTATAAATACCAGCTGGAGTGGTACTGAGTCCCACTCACACACCAGGAAAGAGACAATTCAATCCATGTCTCTATAAATACCAGCTGGAGTGGTACTGAGTCCCACTCACACACCAGGAAACAGCCAATTCAATCCAGACCTCTTTTAATACCAGCTGGAGTGGGACTGAGCCTCACTCACTCATCATGAAAGAGCCAATTCAATCCAGACCTCTATGAATACAAGCTGGAGTGGTACTGAGTCCCACTCACAACTCAGGAAAGAGCCAATTCTAACCAGGTTTCTATTAATACTTGCTGGAGTGGTACTGAGTCCCAGTCACACACCAGGACAGAGCCAATTCAAACCAGGTTACTATTAATACCAGCTGGAGTGGCACTGAGTCCCACTCACACACCAGGAAAGAGCCAATTCAATCCAGACCTCTTTTAACACCAGCTGGAGTGGGACTGAGTCCCACTCTCACACCAGGACAGAGCCAATTCAATCCAGGTTACTATTAATACCAGCTGGAGTGGTACTGAGCCCCACTCACACACCAAGAAAGAGGCAATTAAATCCAGGACTCTATTAATACCAGCTGGTGTGGGACTGAGCCCCACTCACACATCAGGAAAGAGCCAATTCAATCCAGACTTCTTTTAATAACAGCTGGAGTGGGACTGAGTCCCACTCACACACCAGGAAAGTGCCAATTCAATCCAGACCTCTTTTAATACCAGCTGGAGTGTTACTGAGTCCCACTCTCACACCAGGACAGAGCCAATTCAATCCAGGTTACTATTAATACCAGCTGGAGTGGTACTGAGCCCCCCTCACACACCAGGAAAGAGGCAATTCAATCCAGGTCTCTATAAATACCAGCTGGAGTGGTACTGAGTCCAACTCACACACCAGGAAAGAGCCAATTCAATCCAGACCTCTTTTAATACCAGCTGGAGTGGGACCGAGCCTCACTCACTCATCATGAAAGAGCCAATTCAATCCAGACCTCTATGAATACAAGCTGGAGTGGTACTGAGTCCCACTCACAACTCAGGAAAGAGCCAATTCTAACCAGGTTTCTATTAATACTTGCTGGAGTGGTACTGAGTCCCAGTCACACACCAGGACAGAGCCAATTCAAACCAGGTTACTATTAATACCAGCTGGAGTGGCACTGAGTCCCACTCACACACCAGGAAAGAGCCAATTCAATCCAGACCTCTTTTAACACCAGCTGGAGTGGGACTGAGTCCCACTCTCACACCAGGACAGAGCCAATTCAATCCAGGTTACTATTAATACCAGCTGGAGTGGTACTGAGCCCCACTCACACACCAAGAAAGAGGCAATTAAATCCAGGACTCTATTAATACCAGCTGGTGTGGGACTGAGCCCCACTCACACATCAGGAAAGAGCCAATTCAATCCAGACTTCTTTTAATAACAGCTGGAGTGGGACTGAGTCCCACTCACACACCAGGAAAGTGCCAATTCAATCCAGACCTCTTTTAATACCAGCTGGAGTGTTACTGAGTCCCACTCTCACACCAGGACAGAGCCAATTCAATCCAGGTTACTATTAATACCAGCTGGAGTGGTACTGAGCCCCCCTCACACACCAGGAAAGAGGCAATTCAATCCAGGTCTCTATAAATACCAGCTGGAGTGGTACTGAGTCCAACTCACACACCAGGAAAGAGCCAATTCAATCCAGACCTCTTTTAATACCAGCTGGAGTGGGACCGAGCCCCACTCACACACCAGGAAAGAGCCAAATCAATCCAGATCTCTATAAATACCAGCTGGAGTGGCACTGAGCCCCACACACACACCAGGAAAGCGCCAATTCAATCCAGACCTCTTTTAATAACAGCTGGAGTGGTACTGAGCCCCAGTCACACACCAGGACAGAGCCAATTCTAACCAGGTTTCTATTAATACTTGCTGGAGTGTTACTGAGTCCCACTCACACACCAGGACAGAGCCAATTCTAACCAGGTTACTATTAATACCAGCTGGAGTGGCACTGAGTCCCACTCACACACCAGGACAGAGCCAATTCAAACCAGGTTACTATTAATACCAGCTGGAGTGGTACTGAGACCCACTCACACTCCAGGACAGAGCCAATTCAAACCAGGTTACTATTAATACCAGCTGGAGTGGCACTGAGTCCCACTCACACACCAGTACAGAGCCAATTCAATCCAGGTCACTATTAATACCAACTGGAGTGGTACTGATTCCCACTCACACACCAGGAAAGAGGCAATTCAATCCAGGTCTCTATTAATACCAGCTGGAGTGTTACCGAGTCCCACTCACACACCAAGAAAGAGGCAATTAAATCCAGGACTCTATTAATACCAGCTGGTGTGGGACTGAGCCCCACTCACACACCAGGACAGAGCCAATTCAATCTAGGCCTCTATTAATACCTGCAGAAGTGGTACTGAGACACTTTGACACACGAGGAAAGAGACAATTCATTCCAGAACACTATCAATACCAGCTGGAGTTCAATTGAGTCCCACACACACACCAAGAAAGAGCCAATTCAATCCAGGTCTCTATTAATACCAGCTGGAGTGTTACTGAGTCCCACTCACACACCAGGGAAGCGACACTGCGATCCAGGCCTGTATTTATAGCGACTGGAGTGGGACTGAGTCCCACTCACACACCAGAAAAGAGCCAATTCAATCCATGTCTCTATGAATACCAGCTGGAGTGGTACTGAGCCCCACTCAAACACCAGGAAAGAGCCAAATCAATCCAGACATCTATTAATACCAGCTGGAGTGGTACTGAGTCCCAATCACACACCAGGAAAGAGGCAATTCAATCCAGACCTCTATTAATACCAGCTGGAGTGGGAGTGAGCCCCACTCACACACCAGGAAAGAGCCAATTCAACCCAGGCCCCTATTTATACCAGCTGGAGTGGTACTGAGTCCCACTCACACAGCAGGAAAGAGGCAATTCAATCCAGGCCTCTATAAATACAAGCTGGAGTGTTACCGAGTCCCACTCACACAACAGGAAAGAGGCAATTAAATCCAGGCCTCTATTAATACCAGCTGGAGTGTTACCGAGTCCCACTCACACACCAGGAAAGAGGCAATTAAATCCAGGACTCTATTAATACCAGCTGGAGTGGTACTGAGCCCCACTCACACATCATGAAAGAGCCAATTCTATCCAGACCTCTTAATACCAGCTGGAGTGGGACTGAGCCCCACTCACACACCAGGAAAGAGCCAATTCAATCTAGGCCTCTATTGATACCTGCAGAAGTGGTACTGAGACACTTTGACACACGAGGAAAGAGACAATTCATTCCTGAACACTATCAATACCAGCTGGAGTTACATTGAGTCCCACACACACACCAAAAAAGAGCCAATTCAATCCAGGTCTCTATTAATACCAGCTGGAGTGTTACTGAGTCCCACTCACACACCAGGAAAGAGGCAAATCAATCCAGATCTCTATAAATACCAGCTGGAGTGGTACTGAAACCCACTCACACACCAGGAAAGAGCCAATTCAATACAGACTTCTTTTAATAACAGCTGGAGTGGGACTGAGTTCCACTCACACACCAGGAAAGAGGCAATTCAATCCAGGTCTCTATAAATACCAGCTGGAGTGGTACTGAGTCCCACTCACACACCAAGAAAGAGACAATTCAAACCATGTCTCTATAAATACCAGCTGGAGTGGTACTGAGTCCCACTCACACACCAGGAAACAGCCAATTCAATCCAGACCTCTTTCAATACCAGCTGGAGTGGGACTGAGCCTCACTCACTCATCATGAAAGAGCCAATTCAATCCAGACCTCTATGAATACAAGCTGGAGTGGTACTGAGTCCCACTCACAACTCAGGAAAGATCCAATTCTAACCAGGTTTCTATTAATACTTGCTGGAGTGGTACTGAGTCCCAGTCACACACCAGGACAGAGCCAATTCAAACCAGGTTACTATTAATACCAGCTGGAGTGGCACTGAGTCCCACTCACACACCAGGAAAGAGCCAATTCAATCCAGACCTCTTTTAATACCAGCTGGAGTGGGACTGAGTCCCACTCACACACCAGGAAAGAGCCAAATCAATCCAGATCTCTATAAATACCAGCTGGAGTGGTACTGAGTCCCACTCACACACCAGGACCGAGCCAATTCAAACCAGGTTACTATTAATACCAGCTGGAGTGGTACTGAGACCCACTCACACTCCAGGACAGAGCCAATTCAAACCAGGTTACTATTAATACCAGCTGGAGTGGTACTGAGTCCCGCTCACACACCAGGAAAGAGGCAATTCAATCCAGGTCTCTATTAATACCAGCTGGAGTGTTACCGAGTCCCACTCACACACCAGGAAAGAGGCAATTAAATCCAGGGCTCTATTAACAACAGCTGGAGTGGCACTGAGTCCCACTTACACACCAGGAAAGAGCCAATTCAAACCAGGTCACTATTAATACCAACTGGAGTGGTTCTGAGTCCCACTCACACACCAGGAAAGAGGCAATTCAATTTAGGTCTCTATTAATACCAGCTGGAGTGTTACCGAGTCCCACTCACACACCAGGAAAGAGGCAATTAAATCCAGGACTCTATTAATACCAGCTGGAGTGGTACTGAGCCCCACTCACCCAATCTGAAAGAGCCAATTCAATCCAGACCTCTATGAATACAAGCTGGAGTGGTACTGAGTCCCACTCACACATCATGAAAGAGCCAATTCAATCCAGACCTCTATGAATACAAGCTGGAGTGGTACTGAGTCCCACTCACACACCAGGAAAGAGGCAATTAAATCCAGGACACTATTAATGCCAGCTGGAGTGATACTGAGTCCCACACACACACCAGGAAAGAGGCAATTCAATCCAGGTCTCTACTATTACCAGCTGGAGTGGTACTGAGCCTCACTCACACATCATGAAAGAGCCAATTCAATCCAGACCTCTATGAATACAAGCTGGAGTGGCACTGAGTCCCACTCACACACCAGGCAAGAGCCAATTCAATCCAGACCTCTATGAATACAAGCTGGAGTGGCACTGAGTCCCACTCACACACCAGGAAAGAGCCAATTCAAACCAGGTCACTATTAATACCAACTGGAGTGGTACTGAGTCCCACTCACACACCAGGAAAGAGGCAATTCAATCCAGGTCTCTATTAATACCAGCTGGAGTGTTACCGAGTCCCACTCACACACCAGGAAAGAGGCAATTAAATCCAGGACTCTATTAAAACCAGCTGGAGTGGTACTGAGCCCCACTCACACATCATGAAAGAGCCAATTCAATCCAGACCTCTACAATACAAGCTGGAGTGGTACTGAGTCCCACTCACACATCATGAAAGAGCCAATTCAATCCAGACCTCTGTGAATACAAGCTGGAGTGGTACGGAGTCCCACTCACACACCAGGACAGAGTCAATTCAATCCAGGTTACTATTAATACCAGCTGGAGTGTTACCGAGTCCCACTCACACACCAGCAAAGAGGCAATTCAATCCAGGTCTCTACTAATACCAGCTGGAGTGGTACTGAGCCCCACTCACACATCATGAAAGAGCCAATTCAATCCAGACCTCTTAATACCAGCTGGAGTGGGACTGAGCCCCACTCACACACCAGGAAAGAGCCAATTCAATCTAGGCCTCTATTAATACCTGCAGAAGTGGTACTGAGACACTTTGACACACGAGGAAAGAGACAATTCATTCCTGAACACTATCAATACCAGCTGGAGTTCCATTGAGTCCCACACACACACCAGGAAAGAGCCAATTCAATCCAGGTCTTTATTAATACCAGCTGGAGTGTTACTGAGTCCCACTCACACACCAGGGAAGCGACATTTCGATCCAGGCCTCTATTTATAGCGACTGGAGTGGGACTGAGTCCCACTCACACACCAGGAAAGAGCCAAATCAATCCAGATCTCTATGAATAACAGCTGGAGTGGTACTGAACCCCACTCACACACCAGGAAAGTGCCAATTCAATCCAGACCTCTTTTAATACCAGCTGGAGTGTTACTGAGTCCCACTCACACACCAGGACAGAGCCAATTCAATCCAAGTTACTATTAATACCAGCTGGAGTGGTACTGAGTCCCACTCACACACCAGGAAAGAAGCAATTCAATCCAGGTCTCTATAAGTACCAGCTGGAGTGGTACTGAGTCCCACTCACACACCAGGAAAGAGCCAATTCAATCCAGACCTCTTTTAATACCAGCTGGAGTGGGACTGAGTCCCACTCACACACCAGGAAAGAGCCAAATCAATCCAGATCTCTATAAGTACCAGCTGGAGTGGTACTGAGTCCCACTCACACACCAGGAAAGAGCCAATTCAATACAGACCTCTTTTAATACCAGCTGGAGTGGGACTGAGTCCCAATCACACACCAGAAAGTGTCAATTCCAGCCAGACCACTATTAATACCAGCTGGAGTGGTACTGAGTCCCACTCACACACCAGAAAGAGTCAATTCAATCCAGACCTCTAATAACAGCTGTAGTGGGACTGAGCCCCACTCACACACCAGGAAAGAGTCAATTCAATCCAGACCTCTATTAATACCAGCTGGTGAGGAACCGAGTCCCACTCACACACCAGGAAAGAGCCAATTAAATCCAGACCACTATTAATACCAGCTGGAGTGGTACTGAGTCCCACTCACACTCCAGAAAGAGTCAATTCTATCCAGACCTCTAATAACAGCTGGAGTGGGACTGAGCCCCACTCTCACACCAGGAAAGAGTCAATTCAATCCAGACCTCTATTAATACCAGCTGGAGTGGAACCGAGTCCCACTCACACACCAGGAAAGTGCCAATTCAACCCAGACATCTATTAATGCCAGCTGGAGTGGTATTGAGCCCCACTCACACACCAGGGAAGAGGCAATTCAGTCCTGGTCTCTATTATTAACAGCTGGAGTGGTACTGAGTCCCACTCACACACCAGCAAAGAGGCAATTCAATGCAGACATCTATTAATACCAGCTGGAGTGGTACTGCGTCCCACTCACACACCAGGGAAGAGCCAATTCAATGCAGACCTCTATTCCTAGCGACTCGAGTGGGACTGAGCCCCACACACACAACAGGGAAGAGCCATTTCAATCCAGACCTCTTAATACCAGCTGGAGTGAGACTGAGCCCCACTCACACACCAGGGAAGAGCCAATTCAATGCAGGCCTCTATTCCTAGCGACTCGAGTGGGACTGAGCCCCAAACACACAACAGGGAAGAGCCATTTCAATCCAGACATCTTAATACCAGCTGAAGTGGTACTGAGTCCCACTCACACACCAGAAAGTGCCAATTCAACTCAGACCACTATTACTGCCAGCTGGAGTTGTACTGAGCCCCACTCACACACCAGGGAAGAGGCAATTCAGTCCAGGTCTCTATTAATAACAGCTGGAGTGGTACTGAGTCCCACTCACAGACCACGGGAGAGCCGATTCAATCCAGACCTCTTTTAATACCAGCTGGAGTGGTACTGAGCCCCACTCACACTCCAGGACAGAGCCAATTCAAACCAGGTTACTATTAATACCAGCTGGAGTGGTACTGAGTCGCACTCACACACCAGGAAAGAGACAATTAAATCCAGACAACAATTAATACAAGCTGGAATGGTACTGAGTCCCACTCACACACTCAGAAAGAGCCAGTTCAATCCAGGCCTCTATTAATACCAGCTGGAATGGTACTGAGGCCCACTCAGACACCAGGACAGAGCCAACTCAAACCAGTTTACTCATAATACCAGCCGGAGTGGTACTGAGACCCACCCACACACCAGGACAGGGCCAATTCAAACCAGGTTACTATTAATACCAGCTGGAGTGTCACTGAGTCCCACTCACACACCAGGACAGAGCCAATTCAATCCAGACCTCTATTAATACCAGCTGGAGTGGGACTGAGTCCCACTCACACACCAGGAAAGAGTCAATTCAATCCAGACCTCTATTAATACCAGCTGGAGTGGAACCGATTCCCACTCACACTCCAGAAAGAGTCAATTCAATCCAGACCTCTAATAACAGCTGGAGTGGTACTGATCCCCACTCACACACCAGGGAAGAACCAATTCAATACAGACCTCCATTAATAACAGCTGGAGTGGTACCGAGTCCCACTCAAACACCGGGAAAGAGCGAATTCAATCCAGACCTCTATCAATACCAGCTGGAGTGGTACTGAGTCCTACTAACACACCAGGAAAGAGGCAATTCAATCCAGGCCTCTTTTAATACCAGCTGTAGTGGTACTGATCCCCACTCACACACCAGGAAATAGCCAATTCAAACCAGGTTTCCATAAATACCAGCTGGAGTGGTACTGAGCCCCACTCACACACCAGGAAAGAGTCAATTTAAACCAGGCTTCAATATATCCCAGCTGGAGTGGAACTGAGTCCCACTCACACATCAGGAAAGGGTCAATTCAAACCAGGCCACGATTAATACCAGCTGGGGTGGAACTGAGTCCCACTCACACACCAGGAAAGTGCCAATTCAATCCAGGCCTCAATTAAAACCAGCTGGAGTGGTACTAAGTCCCACTCACACACCAGGACAGAGCCAATTCAATCCAAGTTACTATTAATACCAGCTGGAGTGGTACTGAGTCCCACTCACACACCAGGAAAGAAGCAATTCAATCCAGGTCTCTATAAGTACCAGCTGGAGTGGTACTGAGTCCCACTCACACACCAGGAAAGAGCCAATTCAATCCAGACCTCTTTTAATACCAGCTGGAGTGGGACTGAGTCCCACTCACACACCAGGAAAGAGCCAAATCAATCCAGATCTCTATAAGTACCAGCTGGAGTGGTACTGAGTCCCACTCACACACCAGGAAAGAGCCAATTCAATACAGACCTCTTTTAATACCAGCTGGAGTGGGACTGAGTCCCAATCACACACCAGAAAGTGTCAATTCCAGCCAGACCACTATTAATACCAGCTGGAGTGGTACTGAGTCCCACTCACACACCAGAAAGAGTCAATTCAATCCAGACCTCTAATAACAGCTGTAGTGGGACTGAGCCCCACTCACACACCAGGAAAGAGTCAATTCAATCCAGACCTCTATTAATACCAGCTGGTGAGGAACCGAGTCCCACTCACACACCAGGAAAGAGCCAATTAAATCCAGACCACTATTAATACCAGCTGGAGTGGTACTGAGTCCCACTCACACTCCAGAAAGAGTCAATTCTATCCAGACCTCTAATAACAGCTGGAGTGGGACTGAGCCCCACTCTCACACCAGGAAAGAGTCAATTCAATCCAGACCTCTATTAATACCAGCTGGAGTGGAACCGAGTCCCACTCACACACCAGGAAAGTGCCAATTCAACCCAGACATCTATTAATGCCAGCTGGAGTGGTATTGAGCCCCACTCACACACCAGGGAAGAGGCAATTCAGTCCTGGTCTCTATTATTAACAGCTGGAGTGGTACTGAGTCCCACTCACACACCAGCAAAGAGGCAATTCAATGCAGACATCTATTAATACCAGCTGGAGTGGTACTGCGTCCCACTCACACACCAGGGAAGAGCCAATTCAATGCAGACCTCTATTCCTAGCGACTCGAGTGGGACTGAGCCCCACACACACAACAGGGAAGAGCCATTTCAATCCAGACCTCTTAATACCAGCTGGAGTGAGACTGAGCCCCACTCACACACCAGGGAAGAGCCAATTCAATGCAGGCCTCTATTCCTAGCGACTCGAGTGGGACTGAGCCCCAAACACACAACAGGGAAGAGCCATTTCAATCCAGACATCTTAATACCAGCTGAAGTGGTACTGAGTCCCACTCACACACCAGAAAGTGCCAATTCAACTCAGACCACTATTACTGCCAGCTGGAGTTGTACTGAGCCCCACTCACACACCAGGGAAGAGGCAATTCAGTCCAGGTCTCTATTAATAACAGCTGGAGTGGTACTGAGTCCCACTCACAGACCACGGGAGAGCCGATTCAATCCAGACCTCTTTTAATACCAGCTGGAGTGGTACTGAGCCCCACTCACACTCCAGGACAGAGCCAATTCAAACCAGGTTACTATTAATACCAGCTGGAGTGGTACTGAGTCGCACTCACACACCAGGAAAGAGACAATTAAATCCAGACAACAATTAATACAAGCTGGAATGGTACTGAGTCCCACTCACACACTCAGAAAGAGCCAGTTCAATCCAGGCCTCTATTAATACCAGCTGGAATGGTACTGAGGCCCACTCAGACACCAGGACAGAGCCAACTCAAACCAGTTTACTCATAATACCAGCCGGAGTGGTACTGAGACCCACCCACACACCAGGACAGGGCCAATTCAAACCAGGTTACTATTAATACCAGCTGGAGTGTCACTGAGTCCCACTCACACACCAGGACAGAGCCAATTCAATCCAGACCTCTATTAATACCAGCTGGAGTGGGACTGAGTCCCACTCACACACCAGGAAAGAGTCAATTCAATCCAGACCTCTATTAATACCAGCTGGAGTGGAACCGATTCCCACTCACACTCCAGAAAGAGTCAATTCAATCCAGACCTCTAATAACAGCTGGAGTGGTACTGATCCCCACTCACACACCAGGGAAGAACCAATTCAATACAGACCTCCATTAATAACAGCTGGAGTGGTACCGAGTCCCACTCAAACACCGGGAAAGAGCGAATTCAATCCAGACCTCTATCAATACCAGCTGGAGTGGTACTGAGTCCTACTAACACACCAGGAAAGAGGCAATTCAATCCAGGCCTCTTTTAATACCAGCTGTAGTGGTACTGATCCCCACTCACACACCAGGAAATAGCCAATTCAAACCAGGTTTCCATAAATACCAGCTGGAGTGGTACTGAGCCCCACTCACACACCAGGAAAGAGTCAATTTAAACCAGGCTTCAATATATCCCAGCTGGAGTGGAACTGAGTCCCACTCACACATCAGGAAAGGGTCAATTCAAACCAGGCCACGATTAATACCAGCTGGGGTGGAACTGAGTCCCACTCACACACCAGGAAAGTGCCAATTCAATCCAGGCCTCAATTAAAACCAGCTGGAGTGGTACTAAGTCCCACTCACACACCAGGACAGAGCCAATTCAATCCAAGTTACTATTAATACCAGCTGGAGTGGTACTGAGTCCCACTCACACACCAGGAAAGAAGCAATTCAATCCAGGTCTCTATAAGTACCAGCTGGAGTGGTACTGAGTCCCACTCACACACCAGGAAAGAGCCAATTCAATCCAGACCTCTTTTAATACCAGCTGGAGTGGGACTGAGTCCCACTCACACACCAGGAAAGAGCCAAATCAATCCAGATCTCTATAAGTACCAGCTGGAGTGGTACTGAGTCCCACTCACACACCAGGAAAGAGCCAATTCAATACAGACCTCTTTTAATACCAGCTGGAGTGGGACTGAGTCCCAATCACACACCAGAAAGTGTCAATTCCAGCCAGACCACTATTAATACCAGCTGGAGTGGTACTGAGTCCCACTCACACACCAGAAAGAGTCAATTCAATCCAGACCTCTAATAACAGCTGTAGTGGGACTGAGCCCCACTCACACACCAGGAAAGAGTCAATTCAATCCAGACCTCTATTAATACCAGCTGGTGAGGAACCGAGTCCCACTCACACACCAGGAAAGAGCCAATTAAATCCAGACCACTATTAATACCAGCTGGAGTGGTACTGAGTCCCACTCACACTCCAGAAAGAGTCAATTCTATCCAGACCTCTAATAACAGCTGGAGTGGGACTGAGCCCCACTCTCACACCAGGAAAGAGTCAATTCAATCCAGACCTCTATTAATACCAGCTGGAGTGGAACCGAGTCCCACTCACACACCAGGAAAGTGCCAATTCAACCCAGACATCTATTAATGCCAGCTGGAGTGGTATTGAGCCCCACTCACACACCAGGGAAGAGGCAATTCAGTCCTGGTCTCTATTATTAACAGCTGGAGTGGTACTGAGTCCCACTCACACACCAGCAAAGAGGCAATTCAATGCAGACATCTATTAATACCAGCTGGAGTGGTACTGCGTCCCACTCACACACCAGGGAAGAGCCAATTCAATGCAGACCTCTATTCCTAGCGACTCGAGTGGGACTGAGCCCCACACACACAACAGGGAAGAGCCATTTCAATCCAGACCTCTTAATACCAGCTGGAGTGAGACTGAGCCCCACTCACACACCAGGGAAGAGCCAATTCAATGCAGGCCTCTATTCCTAGCGACCCGAGTGGGACTGAGCCCCAAACACACAACAGGGAAGAGCCATTTCAATCCAGACATCTTAATACCAGCTGAAGTGGTACTGAGTCCCACAAACACACCAGGGAAGAGCCATTTCAATCCAGACCTCTATTAATACCAGCTGGAGTGGAACGAGTCCCACTCACACACCAGGAAAGAGTCAATTCAATCCAGACATCTATTAATACCAGCTGGAGTGGAACGAGTCCCCCTCACATACCAGGAAAGTGCCTATTCAATCCTGACCTCTATTAATGCCAGCTGGAGTGGTACGGAGCACCACTCACACACCAGGGAAGAGCCATTTCAATCCAGGTCTCTACTAATAGCGACTTGAGTGGGACTGAGTCCCACTCACACACCAGAAAGTGCCAATTCAACTCAGACCACTATTACTGCCAGCTGGAGTTGTACTGAGCCCCACTCACACACCAGGGAAGAGGCAATTCAGTCCAGGTCTCTATTAATAACAGCTGGAGTGGTACTGAGTCCCACTCACAGACCACGGGAGAGCCGATTCAATCCAGACCTCTTTTAATACCAGCTGGAGTGGTACTGAGCCCCACTCACACTCCAGGACAGAGCCAATTCAAACCAGGTTACTATTAATACCAGCTGGAGTGGTACTGAGTCGCACTCACACACCAGGAAAGAGACAATTAAATCCAGACAACAATTAATACAAGCTGGAATGGTACTGAGTCCCACTCACACACTCAGAAAGAGCCAGTTCAATCCAGGCCTCTATTAATACCAGCTGGAATGGTACTGAGGCCCACTCAGACACCAGGACAGAGCCAACTCAAACCAGTTTACTCATAATACCAGCCGGAGTGGTACTGAGACCCACCCACACACCAGGACAGGGCCAATTCAAACCAGGTTACTATTAATACCAGCTGGAGTGTCACTGAGTCCCACTCACACACCAGGACAGAGCCAATTCAATCCAGACCTCTATTAATACCAGCTGGAGTGGGACTGAGTCCCACTCACACACCAGGAAAGAGTCAATTCAATCCAGACCTCTATTAATACCAGCTGGAGTGGAACCGATTCCCACTCACACTCCAGAAAGAGTCAATTCAATCCAGACCTCTAATAACAGCTGGAGTGGTACTGATCCCCACTCACACACCAGGGAAGAACCAATTCAGTACAGACCTCCATTAATAACAGCTGGAGTGGTACCGAGTCCCACTCAAACACCGGGAAAGAGCGAATTCAATCCAGACCTCTATCAATACCAGCTGGAGTGGTACTGAGTCCTACTAACACACCAGGAAAGAGGCAATTCAATCCAGGCCTCTTTTAATACCAGCTGTAGTGGTACTGATCCCCACTCACACACCAGGAAATAGCCAATTCAAACCAGGTTTCCATAAATAACAGCTGGAGTGGTACTGAGCCCCACTCACACACCAGGAAAGAGTCAATTTAAACCAGGCTTCAATATATCCCAGCTGGAGTGGAACTGAGTCCCACTCACACATCAGGAAAGGGTCAATTCAAACCAGGCCACGATTAATACCAGCTGGGGTGGAACTGAGTCCCACTCACACACCAGGAAAGTGCCAATTCAATCCAGGCCTCAATTAAAACCAGCTGGAGTGGGACTGAGTCCCACTCACACGCCAGGAAAGTGCCAATTCAATCCTGACCTCTATTAATGCCAGCTGGAGTGGTACTGAGCCCCACTCACACACCAGGGAAGAGGCAATTCAGTCCAGGTCTCCATTAATAACAGCTGGAGTGGTACTGAGTCCCACTCACAGACCACGGAAGAGCCGATTCAATCCAGACCTCCATAAATACCAGCTGGAGTGGTACTGAGCCCCACTCACACACCAGGAAAGCGCCAATTCAATCCAGACCTCTTTTAATACCAGCTGGAGTGGTACTGAGCCCCACTCACACTCCAGGACAGAGCCAATTCAAACCAGGTTACTATTAATACCAGCTGGAGTGGTACTGAGTCGCACTCACACACCAGGAAAGAGCCAATTAAATCCAGACAACAATTAATACAAGCTAGAATGGTACTGAGTCCCACTCACACACTCAGAAAGAGCCAATTCAATCCAGACCACTATTAATACCAGCTGGAATGGTACTGAGGCCCACACACACACCAGGACAGAGCCAATTCAAATCAGGTGACTAATAATACCAGCTGGAGTGGTACTGAGACCCACCCACACACCAGGACAGAGCCAACTCAAACCAGGTTACTATTAATACCAGCTGGAGTGTCACTGAGACCCACTCACACACCAGGACAGAGCCAATTCAATCCAGACCTCTATTAATACCAGCTGGAGTGGAACCGAGTCCCACTCACACACCAGAAAGAGTCAATTCAATCCAGACCTCTGATAACAGCTGGAGTGGTACTGATCCCCACTCACACACCAGGAAAGAGCCATTTCAATCCAGACCTCTATTAATACCAGCTGGAGTGGTACTGAGTCCCACTCACACACCAGAAAGAGTCAATTCAATCCAGACCTCTAATAACAGCTGTAGTGGGACTGAGCCCTACTCACACACCAGAAAGTGTCAATTCAATCCAGACCTCCAATAACTGCTGGAGTGGGACTGAGCCCAAATCAAACACCAGGAAAGAGTCAATTCAATCCAGACCTCTATTAATACCAGCTGGAGTGGAACCGAGTCCCACTCACACACCAGGAAAGTGCAAATTCAATCCAGACATCTATTAATGCCAGCTGGAGTGGTACTGAGCCCCACTCACACACCAGGGAAGAGGCAATTCAGTCCAGGTCTCTATTATTAACAGCTGGAGTGGTACTGAGTCCCACTCACACACCAGCAAAGAGGCAATTCAATGCAGACATCTATTAATACCAGCTGGAGTGGTACTGCGTCCCACTCACACACCAGGGAAGAGCCAATTCAATGCAGGCCTCTATTCCTAGCGACTCGAGTGGGACTGAGCCCCACACACACAACAGGGAAGAGCCATTTCAATCCAGACCTCTTAATACCAGCTGGAGTGGTAATCAGCCCCACTCAAACACCGGGAAAGAGCCAATTCAATCCAGACCTCTATCAATACCAGCTGGAGTGGTACTGAGTCCCACGAACACACCAGGAAAGAGGCAATTCAATCCAGGCCTCTTTTAATACTAGCTGGAGTGGTACTGATCCCCACTCACACACCAGGAAATAGCCAACTCAAACCAGGTTTCCATAAATACCAGCTGGAGTGGTACTGAGCCCCACTCACACACCAGGAAAGAGTCAATTCAATCCAGACATCTATTAATACCAGCTGGAGTGGAACGAGTCCCCCTCACATACCAGGAAAGTGCCTATTCAATCCTGACCTCTATTAATGCCAGCTGGAGTGGTACGGAGCACCACTCACACACCAGGGAAGAGCCATTTCAATCCAGGTCTCTACTAATAGCGACTTGAGTGGGACTGAGTCCCACTCACACACCAGAAAGTGCCAATTCAACTCAGACCACTATTACTGCCAGCTGGAGTTGTACTGAGCCCCACTCACACACCAGGGAAGAGGCAATTCAGTCCAGGTCTCTATTAATAACAGCTGGAGTGGTACTGAGTCCCACTCACAGACCACGGGAGAGCCGATTCAATCCAGACCTCTTTTAATACCAGCTGGAGTGGTACTGAGCCCCACTCACACTCCAGGACAGAGCCAATTCAAACCAGGTTACTATTAATACCAGCTGGAGTGGTACTGAGTCGCACTCACACACCAGGAAAGAGCCAATTAAATCCAGACAGCAATTAATACAAGCTGGAATGGTACTGAGTCCCACTCACACACTCAGAAAGAGCCAGTTCAATCCAGGCATCTATTAATACCAGCTGGAATGGTACTGAGGCCCACTCAGACACCAGGACAGAGCCAACTCAAACCAGGTTACTCATAATTCCAGCCGGAGTGGTACTGAGACCCACCCACACACCAGGACAGGGCCAATTCAAACCAGGTTACTATTAATACCAGCTGGAGTGTCACTGAGTCCCACTCACACACCAGGACAGAGCCAATTCAATCCAGACCTCTATTAATACCAGCTGGAGTGGGACTGAGTCCCACTCACACACCAGGAAAGAGTCAATTCAATCCAGACCTCTATTAATACCAGCTGGAGTGGAACCGAGTCCCACTCACACTCCAGAAAGAGTCAATTCAATCCAGACCTCTAATAACAGCTGGAGTGGTACTGATCCCCACTCACACACCAGGGAAGAACCAATTCAATACAGACCTCCATTAATACCAGCTGGAGTGGTACCGAGTCCCACTCACACTCCAGGAAAGAGCCAATTCAATCGAGAACTCTTTTAATACCAGCTGGAGTGGTAATCAGCCCCACTCAAACACCGGGAAAGAGCGAATTCAATCCAGACCTCTATCAATACCAGCTGGAGTGGTACTGAGTCCTACTAACACACCAGGAAAGAGGCAATTCAATCCAGGCCTCTTTTAATACCAGCTGTAGTGGTACTGATCCCCACTCACACACCAGGAAATAGCCAATTTAAACCAGGCTTCAATATATCCCAGCTGGAGTGGAACTGAGTCCCACTCACACATCAGGAAAGAGTCAATTCAAACCAGGCCACGATTAATACCAGCTGGGGTGGAACTGAGTCCCACTCACACACCAGGAAAGTGCCAATTCAATCCAGGCCTCAATTAAAACCAGCTGGAGTGGTACTAAGTCCCACTCACACACCAGGGAAGAGCCATTTCAATCCAGGCCTCTACTAATAGCGACTTGAGTGGGACTGAGTCCCACTCACACGCCAGGAAAGTGCCAATTCAATCCTGACCTCTATTAATGCCAGCTGGAGTGGTACTGAGCCCCACTCACACACCAGGGAAGAGGCAATTCAGTCCAGGTCTCTATTAATAACAGCTGGAGTGGTACTGAGTCCCACTCACAGACCACGGAAGAGCCGATTCAATCCAGACCTCTATAAATACCAGCTGGAGTGGTACTGAGCCCCACTCACACACCAGGAAAGCGCCAATTCAATCCAGACCTCTTTTAATACCAGCTGGAGTGGTACTGAGCCCCACTCACACTCCAGGACAGAGCCAATTCAAACCAGGTTACTATTAATACCAGCTGGAGTGGTACTGAGTCGCACTCACACACCAGGAAAGAGCCAATTAAATCCAGACAACAATTAATACAAGCTAGAATGGGACTGAGTCCCACTCACACACTCAGAAAGAGCCAGTTCAATCCAGACCTCTATTAATACCAGCTGGAATGGTACTGAGGCCCACACACACACCAGGACAGAGCCAATTCAAATCAGGTTACTAATAATACCAGCTGGAGTGGTACTGAGACCCACCCACACACCAGGACAGAGCCAACTCAAACCAGGTTACTATTAATACCAGCTGGAGTGTCACTGAGACCCACTCACACACCAGGACAGAGCCAATTCAATCCAGACCTCTATTAATACCAGCTGGAGTGGGACTGAGTCCCAATCACACACCAGGGAAGAGTCAATTCAATCCAGACCTCTATTAATACCAGCTGGAGTGGAACCGAGTCCCACTCACACACCAGAAAGAGTCAATTCAATCCAGACCTCTGATAACAGCTGGAGTGGTACTGATCCCCACTCACACACCAGGAAAGAGCCAATTCAATCCAGACCTCTATTAATACCAGCTGGAGTGTTACCGAGTCCCACTCACACACCAGCAAAGAGGCAATTCAATCCAGGTCTCTAATAATACCAGCTGGAGTGGTACTGAGCCCCACTCACACATCATGAAAGAGCCAATTCAATCCAGACCTCTTAATACCAGCTGGAGTGGGACTGAGCCCCACTCACACACCAGGAAAGAGCCAATTCAATCTAGGCCTCTATTAATACCTGCAGAAGTGGTACTGAGACACTTTGACACACGAGGAAAGAGACAATTCATTCCTGAACACTATCAATACCAGCTGGAGTTCCATTGAGTCCCACACACACACCAGGAAAGAGCCAATTCAATCCAGGTCTTTATTAATACCAGCTGGAGTGTTACTGAGTCCCACTCACACACCAGGGAAGCGACATTTCGATCCAGGCCTCTATTTATAGCGACTGGAGTGGGACTGAGTCCCACTCACACACCAGGAAAGAGCCAAATCAATCCAGATCTCTATGAATAACAGCTGGAGTGGTACTGAACCCCACTCACACACCAGGAAAGTGCCAATTCAATCCAGACCTCTTTTAATACCAGCTGGAGTGTTACTGAGTCCCACTCACACACCAGGACAGAGCCAATTCAATCCAAGTTACTATTAATACCAGCTGGAGTGGTACTGAGTCCCACTCACACACCAGGAAAGAGGCAATTCAATCCAGGTCTCTATAAGTACCAGCTGGAGTGGTACTGAGTCCCACTCACACACCAGGAAAGAGCCAATTCAATCCAGACCTCTTTTAATACCAGCTGGAGTGGGACTGAGTCCCACTCACACACCAGGAAAGAGCCAAATCAATCCAGATCTCTATAAGTACCAGCTGGAGTGGTACTGAGTCCCACTCACACACCAGGAAAGAGCCAATTCAATACAGACCTCTTTTAATACCAGCTGGAGTGGGACTGAGTCCCAATCACACACCAGAAAGTGTCAATTCCAGCCAGACCACTATTAATACCAGCTGGAGTGGTACTGAGTCCCACTCACACACCAGGAAAGAGGCAATTCAATCCAGGTCTCTAATAACAGCTGTAGTGGGACTGAGCCCCACTCACACACCAGGAAAGAGTCAATTCAATCCAGACCTCTATTAATACCAGCTGGTGAGGAACCGAGTCCCACTCAAACACCAGGAAAGAGCCAATTAAATCCAGACCACTATTAATACCAGCTGGAGTGGTACTGAGTCCCACTCACACTCAGAAAGAGTCAATTCTATCCAGACCTCTAATAACAGCTGGAGTGGGACTGAGCCCCACTCTCAAACCAGGAAAGAGTCAATTCAATCCAGACCTCTTAATACCAGCTGGAGTGGGACTGAGCCCCACTCACACACCAGAAAGAGACAATTCAATCCAGACCTCTAATAACAGCTGTAGTGGGACTGAGCCCCACTCACACACCAGGAAAGAGTCAATTCAATCCAGACCTCTATTAATACCAGCTGGTGAGGAACCGAGTCCCACTCACACACCAGGAAAGAGCCAATTAAATCCAGACCACTATTAATACCAGCTGGAGTGGTACTGAGTCCCACTCACACTCCAGAAAGAGTCAATTCTATCCAGACCTCTAATAACAGCTGGAGTGGGACTGAGCCCCACTCTCACACCAGGAAAGAGTCAATTCAATCCAGACCTCTATTAATACCAGCTGGAGTGGAACCGAGTCCCACTCACACACCAGGAAAGTGCCAATTCAATCCAGACATCCATTAATGCCAGCTGGAGTGGTACTGAGCCCCACTCACACACCAGGGAAGAGGCAATTCAGTCCTGGTCTCTATTATTAACAGCTGGAGTGGTACTGAGTCCCACTCACACACCAGCAAAGAGGCAATTCAATGCAGACATCTATTAATACCAGCTGGAGTGGTACTGCGTCCCACTCACACACCAGGGAAGAGCCAATTCAATGCAGACCTCTATTCCTAGCGACTCGAGTGGGACTGAGCCCCACACACACAACAGGGAAGAGCCATTTCAATCCAGACCTCTTAATACCAGCTGGAGTGAGACTGAGCCCCACTCACACACCAGGGAAGAGCCAATTCAATGCAGGCCTCTATTCCTAGCGACTCGAGTGGGACTGAGCCCCAAACACACAACAGGGAAGAGCCATTTCAATCCAGACATCTTAATACCAGCTGAAGTGGTACTGAGTCCCACAAACACACCAGGGAAGAGCCATTTCAATCCAGACCACTTAATACCAGCTGGAGTGGGACTGAGTCCCATTCACACACCAAGAAAGAGTCAATTCAATCCAGACCTCTATTAATACCAGCTGGAGTGGAACGAGTCCCACTCACACACCAGGAAAGAGTCAATTCAATCCAGACATCTATTAATACCAGCTGGAGTGGAACGATTCCCCCTCACATACCAGGAAAGTGCCTATTCAATCCTGACCTCTATTAATGCCAGCTGGAGTGGTACGGAGCACCACTCACACACCAGGGAAGAGCCATTTCAATCCAGGTCTCTACTAATAGCGACTTGAGTGGGACTGAGTCCCACTCACACACCAGAAAGTGCCAATTCAACCCAGACCACTATTAATGCCAGCTGGAGTTGTACTGAGCCCCACTCACACACCAGGGAAGAGGCAATTCAGTCCAGGTCTCTATTAATAACAGCTGGAGTGGTACTGAGTCCCACTCACAGACCACGGGAGAGCCGATTCAATCCAGACCTCTTTTAATACCAGCTGGAGTGGTACTGAGCCCCACTCACACTCCAGGACAGAGCCAATTCAAACCAGGTTACTATTAATACCAGCTGGAGTGGTACTGAGTCGCACTCACACACCAGGAAAGAGACAATTAAATCCAGACAGCAATTAATACAAGCTGGAATGGTACTGAGTCCCACTCACACACTCAGAAAGAGCCAGTTCAATCCAGGCCTCTATTAATACCAGCTGGAATGGTACTGAGGCCCACTCAGACACCAGGACAGAGCCAACTCAAACCAGGTTACTCATAATACCAGCCGGAGTGGTACTGAGACCCACCCACACACCAGGACAGGGCCAATTCAAACCAGGTTACTATTAATACCAGCTGGAGTGTCACTGAGTCCCACTCACACACCAGGACAGAGCCAATTCAATCCAGACCTCTATTAATACCAGCTGGAGTGGGACTGAGTCCCACTCACACACCAGGAAAGAGTCAATTCAATCCAGACCTCTATTAATACCAGCTGGAGTGGAACCGAGTCCCACTCACACTCCAGAAAGAGTCAATTCAATCCAGACCTCTAATAACAGCTGGAGTGGTACTGATCCCCACTCACACACCAGGGAAGAACCAATTCAATACAGACCTCCATTAATACCAGCTGGAGTGGTACCGAGTCCCACTCAAACACCGGGAAAGAGCGAATTCAATCCAGACCTCTATCAATACCAGCTGGAGTGGTACTGAGTCCTACTAACACACCAGGAAAGAGGCAATTCAATCCAGGCCTCTTTTAATACCAGCTGTAGTGGTACTGATCCCCACTCACACACCAGGAAATAGCCAATTCAAACCAGGTTTCCATAAATACCAGCTGGAGTGGTACTGAGCCCCACTCACACACCAGGAAAGAGTCAATTTAAACCAGGCTTCAATATATCCCAGCTGGAGTGGAACTGAGTCCCACTCACACATCAGGAAAGGGTCAATTCAAACCAGGCCACGATTAATACCAGCTGGGGTGGAACTGAGTCCCACTCACACACCAGGAAAGTGCCAATTCAATCCAGGCCTCAATTAAAACCAGCTGGAGTGGTACTAAGTCCCACTCACACACCAGGGAAGAGCCATTTCAATCCAGGCCTCTACTAATAGCGACTTGAGTGGGACTGAGTCCCACACACACAACAGGGAAGAGCCATTTCAATCCAGACCTCTTAATACCAGCTGGAGTGGTAATCAGCCCCACTCAAACACCGGGAAAGAGCCAATTCAATCCAGACCTCTATCAATACCAGCTGGAGTGGTACTGAGTCCCACTAACACACCAGGAAAGAGGCAATTCAATCCAGGCCTCTTTTAATACTAGCTGGAGTGGTACTGATCCCCACTCACACACCAGGAAATAGCCAACTCAAACCAGGTTTCCATAAATACCAGCTGGAGTGGTACTGAGCCCCACTCACACACCAGGAAAGAGTCAATTCAATCCAGACATCTATTAATACCAGCTGGAGTGGAACGAGTCCCCCTCACATACCAGGAAAGTGCCTATTCAATCCTGACCTCTATTAATGCCAGCTGGAGTGGTACGGAGCACCACTCACGCACCAGGGAAGAGCCATTCCAATCCAGGTCTCTACTAATAGCGACTTGAGTGGGACTGAGTCCCACTCACACACCAGAAAGTGCCAATTCAACCCAGACCACTATTAATGCCAGCTGGAGTGGTACTGAGCCCCACTCACACACCAGGGAAGAGGCAATTCAGTCCAGGTCTCTATTAATAACAGCTGGAGTGGTACTGAGTCCCACTCACAGACCACGGGAGAGCCGATTCAATCCAGACCTCTTTTAATACCAGCTGGAGTGGTACTGAGCCCCACTCACACTCCAGGACAGAGCCAATTCAAACCAGGTTACTATTAATACCAGCTGGAGTGGTACTGAGTCGCACTCACACACCAGGAAAGAGCCAATTAAATCCAGACAGCAATTAATACAAGCTGGAATGGTACTGAGTCCCACTCACACACTCAGAAAGAGCCAGTTCAATCCAGGCATCTATTAATACCAGCTGGAATGGTACTGAGGCCCACTCAGACACCAGGACAGAGCCAACTCAAACCAGGTTACTCATAATTCCAGCCGGAGTGGTACTGAGACCCACCCACACACCAGGACAGGGCCAATTCAAACCAGGTTACTATTAATACCAGCTGGAGTGTCACTGAGTCCCACTCACACACCAGGACAGAGCCAATTCAATCCAGACCTCTATTAATACCAGCTGGAGTGGGACTGAGTCCCACTCACACACCAGGAAAGAGTCAATTCAATCCAGACCTCTATTAATACCAGCTGGAGTGGAACCGAGTCCCACTCACACTCCAGAAAGAGTCAATTCAATCCAGACCTCTAATAACAGCTGGAGTGGTACTGATCCCCACTCACACACCAGGGAAGAACCAATTCAATACAGACCTCCATTAATACCAGCTGGAGTGGTACCGAGTCCCACTCACACTCCAGGAAAGAGCCAATTCAATCGAGAACTCTTTTAATACCAGCTGGAGTGGTAATCAGCCCCACTCAAACACCGGGAAAGAGCGAATTCAATCCAGACCTCTATCAATACCAGCTGGAGTGGTACTGAGTCCTACTAACACACCAGGAAAGAGGCAATTCAATCCAGGCCTCTTTTAATACCAGCTGTAGTGGTACTGATCCCCACTCACACACCAGGAAATAGCCAATTTAAACCAGGCTTCAATATATCCCAGCTGGAGTGGAACTGAGTCCCACTCACACATCAGGAAAGAGTCAATTCAAACCAGGCCACGATTAATACCAGCTGGGGTGGAACTGAGTCCCACTCACACACCAGGAAAGTGCCAATTCAATCCAGGCCTCAATTAAAACCAGCTGGAGTGGTACTAAGTCCCACTCACACACCAGGGAAGAGCCATTTCAATCCAGGCCTCTACTAATAGCGACTTGAGTGGGACTGAGTCCCACTCACACGCCAGGAAAGTGCCAATTCAATCCTGACCTCTATTAATGCCAGCTGGAGTGGTACTGAGCCCCACTCACACACCAGGGAAGAGGCAATTCAGTCCAGGTCTCTATTAATAACAGCTGGAGTGGTACTGAGTCCCACTTACAGACCACGGAAGAGCCGATTCAATCCAGACCTCTATAAATACCAGCTGGAGTGGTACTGAACTCCACTCACACACCAGGAAAGCGCCAATTCAATCCAGACCTCTTTTAATACCAGCTGGAGTGGTACTGAGCCCCACTCACACTCCAGGACAGAGCCAATTCAAACCAGGTTACTATTAATACCAGCTGGAGTGGTACTGAGTCGCACTCACACACCAGGAAAGAGCCAATTAAATCCAGACAACAATTAATACAAGCTAGAATGGTACTGAGTCCCACTCACACACTCAGAAAGAGCCAGTTCAATCCAGACCTCTATTAATACCAGCTGGAATGGTACTGAGGCCCACACACACACCAGGACAGAGCCAATTCAAATCAGGTTACTAATAATACCAGCTGGAGTGGTACTGAGACCCACCCACACACCAGGACAGAGCCAACTCAAACCAGGTTACTATTAATACCAGCTGGAGTGTCACTGAGACCCACTCACACACCAGGACAGAGCCAATTCAATCCAGACCTCTATTAATACCAGCTGGAGTGGGACTGAGTCCCAATCACACACCAGGGAAGAGTCAATTCAATCCAGACCTCTATTAATACCAGCTGGAGTGGAACCGAGTCCCACTCACACACCAGAAAGAGTCAATTCAATCCAGACCTCTGATAACAGCTGGAGTGGTACTGATCCCCACTCACACACCAGGAAAGAGCCAATTCAATCCAGACCTCTATTAATACCAGCTGGAGTGGTACTGAGTCCCACCCACACACCAGGAAGTGTCAATTCAATCCAGACCTCCAATAACTGCTGGAGTGGGACTGAGCCCAAATCAAACACCAGGAAAGAGTCAATTCAATCCAGACCACTATTAATACCAGCTGGAGTGGTACTGAGTCCCACTCACACACCAGAAAGAGTCAATTCAATCCAGACCTCTAATAACAACTGTAGTGGGACTGAGCCCTACTCACACACCAGAAAGTGTCAATTCAATCCAGACCTCCAATAACTGCTGGAGTGGGACTGAGCCCAAATCAAACACCAGGAAAGAGTCAATTCAATCCAGACCTCTATTAATACCAGCTGGAGTGGAACCGAGTCCCACTCACACACCAGGAAAGTGCCAATTCAATCCAGACATCTATTAATGCCAGCTGGAGTGGTACTGAGCCCCACTCACACACCAGGGAAGAGGCAATTCAGTCCAGGTCTCTATTATTAACAGCTGGAGTGGTACTGAGTCCCACTCACACACCAGCAAAGAGGCAATTCAATGCAGACATCTATTAATACCAGCTGGAGTGGTACTGCGTCCCACTCACACACCAGGGAAGAGCCAATTCAATGCAGGCCTCTATTCCTAGCGACTCGAGTGGGACTGAGCCCCACACACACAACAGGGAAGAGCCATTTCAATCCAGACTTCTTAATACCAGCTGGAGTGGTACTGAGTCCCACTCACACACCAGGAAAGAGCCAATTCAATCCAGACCTCTATCAATACCAGCTGGAGAGGTACTGAGTCCCACTAACACACCAGGAAAGAGGCAATTCAATCCAGGCCTCTTTTAATACTAGCTGGAGTGGTACTGATCCCCACTCACACACCAGGAAATAGCCAACTCAAACCAGGTTTCCATAAATACCAGCTGGACTGGTACTGAGCCCCACTCACACACCAGGAAAGAGTCAATTTAAACCAGGCTTCAATATATACCAGCTGGAGTGGAACTGACTCCCACTCACACATCAGGAAAGAGTCAATTCAAACCAGGCCTCGATTAATACCAGCTGGGGTGGTACTGAGTCCCACTCACAGATCACGGAAGAGCCGATTCAATCCAGACCTCTATAAATACCAGCTGGAGTAGTACTGAGCCCCACTCACACACCAGGAAAGCGCCAATTCAATCCAGACCTCTTTTAATACCAGCTGGAGTGGTACTGAGCCCCACTCACACTCCAGGGAAGAGGCAATTCAGTCCAGGTCTCTATTAATACCAGCTGGAGTGGGACTGAGTCCCACTCACACACCAGGAAAGAGCCGATTCAATCCAGGTCTCTATTAATACCAGCTGGAGTGGGACTGAGTCCCACTCACACACTAGGAAAGTGGCAATTCAATGCAGACCTCTATTCCTCGTGACTCGAGTGGGCATGAGCCCCAAACACACAACAGGGAAGAGCTATTTCAATCCAGACCTCTTAATACCAGCTGGAGTGGGACTGAGCCCCACTCACACACCAGGGAAGAGCCATTTCAATCCAGACCTCTTAATACCAGCTGGAGTGGGACTGAATCCCACTCACACAACAACAAAGAGTCAATTCAATCCAGACCTCTATTAATACCAGCTGGAGTGGTACTGAGTCCCACTCACACACCAGGAATGAGGCAATTCATTCCAGGTCTCGATTAATACCAGCTGGAGTGTAACGAGTCCCACTCACACACCAGGAAAGAGTCAATTCAATCCAGACCTCTATTAATACCAGCTGGAGTGGAAGGAGTCCCACTCACACACCAGTAAAGTGCCTATTCAATCCAGACCTCTATTAATGCCAGCTGGAGTGGTACTGAGTCCCACTCACACACCAGGGAAGAGCCATTTCGATCCAGGCCTCTATCTATAGCGACTGGAGTGGGACTGAGAGCCACTCACACAACAGGAAAGAGTCCATTCAAACCAGGCCTCTATTAATACCAGCTGGAGTGGGACCGAGCCCCACTCACACACCAGGAAAGAGATATAAAAACCAGGCTCCAATTTATACCAGCTGGAGTGGGACTGAGTCCCACTCACACACCAGAAAGAGTCAATTCAATCCAGACCTCTATTAATACCAGCTGGAGTGGAACCGAGTCCCACTCACACACCAGAAAGAGTCAATTCAAACCAGGCCTCGACTAAAACCAGCTGGAGTGGAACCGAGTCCCACTCACTCACCAGAAAGAGTCAATTCAAACCAGGCCTCTATTAATACCAGCGGGAGTGGTACTGAGCCCCACTCACACACCAGGAAAGAGTCAATTCAATCCAGACCTCTATTAATACCAGCTGGAATGGTACTGAGTCCCACTCAGTCACCAGGAAAGAGTCAATTCAATCCAGACCTCTATTAATAACAGCTGGAGTGGTGCTGAGCCCACACACACACCAGGAAAGAATCAATTCAATCCAGACCTCTATTAATGCCAGCTGGAGTGGTACTGAGCCCCACTCACACACCAGGGAAGAGCCATTTCGATCCAGGCCTCTATCTATAGCGACTGGAGTGTGACTGAGCCCCACTCACACATCAGGAAAGAGTCAATTCAAACCAGGCCTCTATTAATTCCAGCTGGAGTTGTACTGAGTCCCACTCACACAACAGGAAAGAGTCCATTCAAACCAGGCCTCTATTAATACCAGCTGGAGTGGTACTGAGTCCCGCTCACAAACCAGGTAAGAGCCGATTCAATCCAGACCTCTATAAATACCAGCTGGAGTGGTACTGAGCACCACTCACACACCAGGAAAGCGCCAATTCAATCCAGGTCACTATTAATGCCAGCTGGAGTGGTACTGAGCCCCACTCACACACCAGGGAAGAGCCATTTCGATCCAGGCCTCTATCTATAGCGACTGGAGTGGGACTGAGCCCCACTCACACATCAGGGAAGAGTCAATTCAATCCAGTCCTCTATTAATACCAGCTGGAGTGGTACTGAGTCCCACTCACACACCAAGAATGAGGCAATTCATTCCAGGTCTCGATTAATGCCAGCTGGAGTGGAACGAGTCCCACTCACACACCAGGAAAGGGCCTATTCAATCCAGACCTCTATTAATACCAGCTGGAGTGGAAGGAGTCCCACTCACACACCAGGAAAGAGTCAATTCAATCCAGACCTCTATTAATACCAGCTGGAGTGGAAGGAGTCCCACTCACACACCAGGAAAGGGCCTATTCAATCCAGACCTCTATTAATGCCAGCTGGAGTGGTACTGAGTCCCACTCACACACCAGGGAAGAGCCATTTCGATCCAGGCCTCTATCTATAGCGACTGGAGCGGGACTGAGAGCCACTCACACACCAGGAAAGAGTCAATACAAACCAGGCCTCTATTAATACCAGCTGGAGTGGGACTGTGCCCCACTCACACACCAGGAAAGAGTCAATACAAACCAGGCTTCAATTTATACCAGCTGGAGTGGGACAGAGTCCCACTCACACACCAGGAAGAGTCAATTCAATCCAGACCTCTTAATACCAGCTGGAGTGGGACTGAATCCCACTCACACAACAACAAAGAGTCAATTCAAACCAGGCCTCTATTAATACCAGCGGGAGTGGTACTGAGCCCCTCTCACACACCAGGAAAGAGTCAATTCAATCCAGACCTCTATTATTACCAGCTGGAATGGTACTGAGTCCCACTCAGACACCAGGAAAGAGTCAATTCAATCCAGACCTCTATTAATACCAGCTGGAGTGGTACTGAGCCCACACACACACCAGGTAAGAGTCAATTCAATCCAGACCTCTATTAATGCCAGCTGGAGTGGTACTGAGCCCCACTCACACACCAGGGAAGAGCCATTTCGATCCAGGCCTCTATCTATAGCGACTGGAGTGGGACTGAGCCCCACTCACTCATCAGGAAAGAGTCAATTCAAACCAGGCCTCTATTAATACCAGCTGGAGTTGTACTGAGTCCCACTCACACAACAGGAAAGAGTCCATTCAAACCAGGCCTCTATTAATACCAGCTGGAGTGGTACTGAGTCCCACTCACACACCAGGGAAGAGCTGATTCAATCCAGACCTCTATAAATACCAGCTGGAGTGGTACTGAGCACCACTCACACACCAGGAAAGCGCCAATTCAATCCAGGTCACTATTAATGCCAGCTGGAGTGGTACTGAGCCCCACTCACTCACCAGGGAAGAGCCATTTCGATCCCGGCCTCTATCTATAGCGACTGGAGTGGGACTGAGCCCCACTCACACATCAGCGAAGTGTCCATTCAAACCAAGCCTCTATTAATACCAGCTGGAGTGGTACTGAGTCCCACTCACACACCAGGGAAGAGCCGATTCAATCCAGGCCTATATAAATACCAGCTGGAGTGGTACTGAGTCCCACTCACACACCAGGAATGAGGCAATTCATTCCAGGTCTCTATTAATACCAGCTGGAGTGGATTCGAGTCCCACTCACACACCAGGAAAGTGCCTACTCAATCCAGACCTCTATTCATGCCAGCTGGAGTGGTACTGAGCCCCACTCACACACCAGGGAAGAGCCATTTCGATCCAGGCCTCTATCTATAGCGACTGGAGTGGTACTGAGTCCCACTCACACAACAGGAAAGAGTATATTCAAACCAGGCCTCTATTAATACCAGCTGGAGTGGGACTGAGCCCCACTCACACACCAGGAAAGAGTCAATTCAAACCAGGCCTCTATTAATACCAGCTGGAGTGGTACTGAGCCCTACTCACACACCAGGAAAGAGTCAATTCAGTCCAGACCACTATTTATAGCAACTAAAGTGGGACTGAGTCCCACTCACACACCGGGAATGAGGCAATTCATTCCAGGTCTCTATTAATACCAGCTGGAGTGGTACTGAGCCCCACTCACACACCAGGGAAGAGCCATTTCGATCCAGGCCTCTATCTATAGCGACTGGAGTGGGACTGAGAGCCACTCACACAACAGGAAAGAGTCAATTCAAACCAGGCCTCTATTAATACCAGCTGGAGTTGTACTGAGTCCCACTCACACAACCGTGAAGAGTCCATTCAAACCAGGCCTCTGTTTATACCAGCTGGAGTGGGACTGAGCCCCACTCACACACCAGGAAAGAGTCAATTCAAACCAGGCCTCTATTAATACCAGCTGGAGTGGTACTGAGCCCCACTCACACACCAGGAAATAGCCAATTGAAACCAAATTTCTATCAATACCAGCTGGAGTGGTACTGCGTCCCACTCACACACCAGGAAATAGCCAATTCAAACCAGGTTTCCATAAATACCAGCTGGAGTGGTACTGAGCCCCACTCACACACCAGGAAAGAGTCAATTTAAACCAGGCTTCAATTTATACCAGCTGGAGAGGAACTGAGTCCCACTCACACATCAGGAAAGACTCAATTCAAACCAGGCCTCGATTAATACCAGCTGGGGTGGAACTGAGTCCCACTCACACACCAGGAACGTGCCAATTCAATCCAGGCCTCTATGACAAACAGCTGGAGTGGTACTGAGTCCCGCACACACACCAGGGAAGAGCCATTTCAATCCAGGCCTCTATTAATACTAGCTGGAGTGGGACTGAGCCCCACTCACACACCAGGAAAGATTCAATTCAAACCAGGCCTCTATTAATACCAGCTGGAGTGGGACTGAGCCCCACTCACACACCAGGAAAGATTCAATTCAAACCAGGCCTCTATTAATACCAGCTGGAGTGGTACTGAGCCCCAATCACACAGCAGGAAAGAGTCAATTCAAACCAGGCATCTATTAATACCAGCTGGAGTGGTACTGCATCCCACTCACACACCAGGGAAGAGCCATTTCAAACCAGGCCTCTATTAATACCAGCTGGAGTGGGACTGAGCCCCACTCACACACCAGGAAAGATTCAATTCAAACCAGGCCTCTATTAATACCAGCTGGAGTGGTACTGAGCCCCAATCACACAGCAGGAAAGAGTCAATTCAAACCAGGCATCTATTAATACCAGCTGGTTGGTACTGCATCCCACTCACACACCAGGGAAGAGCCATTTCAATCCAGGCCTCTACTAATAGCGACTGGAGTGGTACTGAGCCCCACTTACACACCAGGACAGAGCCAATTCAAACCAGGTCACTATTAATACCAGCTGGAGTGGAACAGAGTCCCACTCACACACCAGTAAAGTGCCAATTCAGTCCAGGTCTCTATTAATAACTGCTGGAGTGGTACTGAGGCCCACTCACACACCAGGAAAGAGTCAATTCAATCCAGACCTCTATTAATACCAGCTGGAGTGGAAGGAGTCCCACTCACACACCAGGAAAGTGCCTATTCAAACCAGACCTCTATTAATGCCAGCTGGAGTGGTACTGAGTCCCACTCACACACCAGGGAAGAGCCATTTCGATCCAGGCCTCTATCTATAGCGACTGGAGTGGGACAGAGAGCCACTCACACACCAAGAAAGAGTCAATTCAAACCAGGCCTCTATTAATACCAGCTGGAGTGGGACTGTGCCCCACTCACACACCAGGAAAGAGTCAATACAAACCAGGCTTCAATTTATACCAGCTGCAGTGGGACAGAGTCCCACTCACACACCAGAAAGAGTCAATTCAATCCAGACCTCTATTAATACCAGCTGGAGTGGAACCGAGTCCCACTCACACACCAGAAAGAGTCAATTCAATCCAGACCTCTTAATACCAGCTGGAGTGGGACTGAATCCCACTCACACAACAACAAAGAGTCAATTCAAACCAGGCCTCCATTAATACCAGCGGGAGTGGTACTGAGCCCCACTCACACACCAGGAAAGAGTCAATTCAATCCAGACCTCTATTAATACCAGCTGGAATGGTACTGAGTCCCACTCAGACACCAGGAAAGAGTCAATTCAATCCAGACCTCTATTAATACCAGCTGGAGTGGTACTGAGCCCACACACACATCAGGTAAGAGTCAATTCAATCCAGACCTCTATTAATGCCAGCTGGAGTGGTACTGAGCCCCACTCACACACCAGGGAAGAGCCATTTCGATCCAGGCCTCTATCTATAGCGACTGGAGTGGGACTGAGCCCCACTCACTCATCAGGAAACAGTCAATTCAAACCAGGCCTCTATTAATACCAGCTGGAGTTGTACTGAGTCCCACTCACACAACAGGAAAGAGTCCATTCAAACCAGGCTTCTATTAATACCAGCTGGAGTGGGACTGAGCCCCACTCACACACCAGGAAAGAGTCAATTCAAACCAGGCCTCTATTAATACCAGCTGGAGTGGTACTGAGCCCTACTCACACACCAGGAAAGAGTCAATTCAGTCCAGACCACTATTTATAGCAACTAAAGTGGGACTGAGTCCCACTCACACACCAGGAATGAGGCAATTCATTCCAGGTCTCTATTAATACCAGCTGGAGTGGTACTGAGCCCCACTCACACACCAGGGAAGAGCCATTTAGATCCAGGCCTCTATCTATAGCGACTGGAGTGGGACTGAGAGCCACTCGCACAACAGGAAAGAGTCAATTCAAACCAGGCCTCTATTAATACCAGCTGGAGTTGTACTGAGTCCCACTCACACAACCGGGAAGAGTCCATTCAAACCAGGCCTCTGTTTATACCAGCCGGAGTGGGACTGAGCCCCACTCACACACCAGGAAAGAGTCAATTCAAACCAGGCCTCTATTAATACCAGCTGGAGTGGTACTGAGCCCCACTCACACACCAGGAAATAGCCACTTGAAACCAAATTTCTATCAATACCAGCTGGAGTGGTACTGCGTCCCACTCACACACCAGGACAGAGTCAATTCAAACCAGGCCTCGATTAATACCAGCTGGGGTGGTACTGAGTCCCACTCACAGATCACGGAAGAGCCGATTCAATCCAGACCTCTATAAATACCAGCTGGAGTGGTACTGAGCCCCACTCACACTCCAGGGAAGAGCCAATTCAATCCAGACCTCTTTTAATACCAGCTGGAGTGGTACTGAGCCCCACTCACACACCAGGGAAGAGGCAATTCAGTCCAGGTCTCTATTAATACCAGCTGGAGTGGGACTGAGTCCCACTCACACACAGGAAAGAGCCGATTCAATCCAGGTCTCTATTAATACCAGCTGGAGTGGGACTGAGTCCCACTCACACACTAGGAAAGTGGCAATTCAATGCAGACCTCTATTCCTCGTGACTCGAGTGGGCATGAGCCCCAAACACACAACAGGGAAGAGCTATTTCAATCCAGACCTCTTAATACCAGCTGGAGTGGGACTGAGTCCCACTCACACACCAGGGAAGAGCCATTTCAATCCAGACCTCTTAATACCAGCTGGAGTGGGACTGAATCCCACTCACACAACAACAAAGAGTCAATTCAATCCAGACCTCTATTAATACCAGCTGGAGTGGTACTGAGTCCCACTCACACACCAGGAATGAGGCAATTCATTCCAGGTCTCGATTAATACCAGCTGGAGTGGAACGAGTCCCACTCACACACCAGGAAAGAGTCAATTCAATCCAGACCTCTATTAATACCAGCTGGAGTGGTACTGAGTCCCACTCACACACCAGGAATGAGGCAATTCATTCCAGGTCTCGATTAATACCAGCTGGAGTGGTACTGAGTCCCACTCACACACCAGGGAAGAGCCATTTCGATCCAGGCCTCTATCTATAGCGACTGGAGTGGGACTGAGAGCCACTCACACAACAGGAAAGAGTCCATTCAAACCAGGCCTCTATTAATACCAGCTGGAGTGGGACTGAGCCCCACTCACACACCAGGAAATAGATATAAAAACCAGGCTCCAATTTATACCAGCTGGAGTGGGACTGAGTCCCACTCACACACCAGAAAGAGTCAATTCAATCCAGACCTCTATTAATACCAGCTGGAGTGGAACCGAGTCCCACTCACACACCAGAAAGAGTCAATTCAAACCAGGCCTCGACTAAAACCAGCTGGAGTGGAACCGAGTCCCACTCACTCACCAGAAAGAGTCAATTCAAACCAGGCCTCTATTAATACCAGCGGGAGTGGTACTGAGCCCCACTCACACACCAGGAAAGAGTCAATTCAATCCAGACCTCTATTAATACCAGCTGGAATTGTACTGAGTCCCACTCAGTCACCAGGAAAGAGTCAATTCAATCCAGACCTCTATTAATAACAGCTGGAGTGGTGCTGAGCCCACACACACACCAGGAAAGAATCAATTCAATCCAGACCTCTATTAATGCCAGCTGGAGTGGTACTGAGCCCCACTCACACACCAGGGAAGAGCCATTTCGATCCAGGCCTCTATCTATAGCGACTGGAGTGTGACTGAGCCCCACTCACACATCAGGAAAGAGTCAATTCAAACCAGGCCTCTATTAACACCAGCTGGAGTTGTACTGAGTCCCACTCACACAACAGGAAAGTGTCCATTCAAACCAGGCCTCTATTAATACCAGCTGGAGTGGTACTGAGTCCCGCTCACAAACCAGGGAAGAGCCGATTCAATCCAGACCTCTATAAATACCAGCTGGAGTGGTACTGAGCACCACTCACACACCAGGAAAGCGCCAATTCAATCCAGGTTACTATTAATGCCAGCTGGAGTGGTACTGAGCCCCACTCACACACCAGGGAAGAGCCATTTCGATCCAGGCCTCTATCTATAGCGACTGGAGTGGGACTGAGCCCCACTCACACATCAGGGAAGAGTCAATTCAATCCAGTCCTCTATTAATACCAGCTGGAGTGGTACTGAGTCCCACTCACACACCAAGAATGAGGCAATTCATTCCAGGTCTCGATTAATGCCAGCTGGAGTGGAACGAGTCCCACTCACACACCAGGAAAGAGTCAATTCAATCCAGACCTCTATTAATAACAGCTGGAGTGGAAGGAGTCCCACTCACACACCAGGAAAGGGCCTATTCAATCCAGACCTCTATTAATGCCAGCTGGAGTGGTACTGAGTCCCACTCACACACCAGGGAAGAGCCATTTCGATCCAGGCCTCTATCTATAGCGACTGGAGTGGGACTGAGAGCCACTCACACACCAGGAAAGAGTCAATTCAAACCAGGCCTCTATTAATACCAGCTGGAGTGGGACTGTGCCCCACTCACACACCAGGAAAGAGTCAATACAAACCAGGCTTCAATTTATACCAGCTGGAGTGGGACAGAGTCCCACTCTCACACCAGAAAGAGTCAATTCAATCCAGACCTCTTAATACCAGCTGGAGTGGGACTGAATCCCACTCACACAACAACAAAGAGTCAATTCAAACCAGGCCTCTATTAATACCAGCGGGAGTGGTACTGAGCCCCACTCACACACCAGGAAAGAGTCAATTCAATCCAGACCTCTATTAATACCAGCTGGAATGGTACTGAGTCCCACTCAGACACCAGGAAAGAGTCAATTCAATCCAGACCTCTATTAATACCAGCTGGAGTTGTACTGAGCCCACACACACACCAGGTAAGAGTCAATTCAATCCAGACCTCTATTAATGCCAGCTGGAGTGGTACTGAGCCCCACTCACACACCCGGGAAGAGCCATTTCGATCCAGGCCTCTATCTATAGCGACTGGAGTGGGACTGAGCCCCACTCACTCATCAGGAAAGAGTCAATTCAAACCAGGCCTCTATTAATACCAGCTGGAGTTGTCCTGAGTCCCACTCACACAACAGGAAAGAGTCCATTCAAACCAGGCCTCTATTAATACCAGCTGGAGTGGTACTGAGTCCCACTCACACACCAGGGAAGAGCCGATTCAATCCAGACCTCTATAAATACCAGCTGGAGTGGTACTGAGCACCACTCACACACCAGGAAAGCGCCAATTCAATCCAGGTCACTATTAATGCCAGCTGGAGTGGTACTGAGCCCCACTCACACACCAGGGAAGAGCCATTTCGATCCAGGCCTCTATCTATAGCGACTGGAGTGGTACTGAGTCCCACTCACACAACAGGAAAGAGTCCATTCAAACCAGGCTTCTATTAATACCAGCTGGAGTGGGACTGAGCCCCACTCACACACCAGGAAAGAGTCAATTCAAACCAGGCCTCTATTAATACCAGCTGGAGTGGTACTGAGCCCTACTCACACACCAGGAAAGAGTCAATTCAGTCCAGACCACTATTTATAGCAACTAAAGTGGGACTGAGTCCCACTCACACACCAGGAATGAGGCAATTCATTCCAGGTCTCTATTAATACCAGCTGGAGTGGTACTGAGCCCCACTCACACACCAGGGAAGAGCCATTTCGATCCAGGCCTCTATCTATAGCGACTGGAGTGGGACTGAGAGCCACTCACACAACAGGAAAGAGTCAATTCAAACCAGGCCTCTATTAATACCAGCTGGAGTTGTACTGAGTCCCACTCACACAACCGTGAAGAGTCCATTCAAACCAGGCCTCTGTTTATACCAGCTGGAGTGGGACTGAGCCCCACTCACACACCAGGAAAGAGTCAATTCAAACCAGGCCTCTATTAATACCAGCTGGAGTGGTACTGAGCCCCACTCACACACCAGGAAATAGCCAATTGAAACCAAATTTCTATCAATACCAGCTGGAGTGGTACTGCGTCCCAATCACACACCAGGAAATAGCCAATTCAAACCAGGTTTCCATAAATACTAGCTGGAGTGGTACTGAGCCCCACTCACACACCAGGAAAGAGTCAATTTAAACCAGGCTTCAATTTATACCAGCTGGAGAGGAACTGAGTCCCACTCACACATCAGGAAAGACTCAATTCAAACCAGGCCTCGATTAATACCAGCTGGGGTGGAACTGAGTCCCACTCACACACCAGGAACGTGCCAATTCAATCCAGGCCTCTATGACAAACAGCTGGAGTGGTACTGAGTCCCCCACACACACCAGGGAAGAGCCATTTCAATCCAGGCCTCTATTAATACCAGCTGGAGTGGGACTGAGCCCCACTCACACACCAGGAAAGATTCAATTCAAACCAGGCCTCTATTAATACCAGCTGGAGTGGGACTGAGCCCCACTCACACACCAGGAAAGATTCAATTCAAACCAGGCCTCTATTAATACCAGCTGGAGTGGTACTGAGCCCCAATCACACAGCAGGAAAGAGTCAATTCAAACCAGGCATCTATTAATACCAGCTGGAGTGGTACTGCATCCCACTCACACACCAGGGAAGAGCCATTTCAAACCAGGCCTCTATTAATACCAGCTGGAGTGGGACTGAGCCCCACTCACACACCAGGAAAGATTCAATTCAAACCAGGCCTCTATTAATACCAGCTGGAGTGGTACTGAGCCCCAATCACACAGCAGGAAAGAGTCAATTCAAACCAGGCATCTATTAATACCAGCTGGTTGGTACTGCATCCCACTCACACACCAGGGAAGAGCCATTTCAATCCAGGCCTCTACTAATAGCGACTGGAGTGGTACTGAGCCCCACTCACACACCAGGACAGAGCCAATTCAAACCAGGTCACTATTAATACCAGCTGGAGTGGAACAGAGTCCCACTCACACACCAGTAAAGTGCCAATTCAGTCCAGGTCTCTATTAATAACTGCTGGAGTGGTACTGAGGCCCACTCACACACCAGGAAAGAGTCAATTTAAACCAGGCTTCAATTTATACCAGCTGGAGTGGAACTGAGTCCCACTCACACACCTGGAAAGTGCCAATTCAATCCAGGCCTCTATTAAAACCAGCTGGTGTGGTACTGAGTCCCACTCACACACCAGGGAATAGCCATTTCAATCCAGGCCTCTATTAATACCAGCTGGAGTGGAACCGAGTCCCACTCACACACCAGGAAAGTGCCAATTCAATCCAGACATCTATTAATACTAGCTGGAGTGGTACTGAGCCCCTCTCACACACCAGGGAAGAGCCGATTCAATCCACGTCTCTATTAATACCAGCTGGAGTGGTACTGAGTCGCACTCACACACCAGGAAAGAGACAATTCAATGCAGACCTCGATTCCTAGCGACTCGAGTGGGACTGAGCCCCAAACACACACAGGGAAGAGCCATTTCAATCCAGGCCTTTATTAATAACAGCTGGAGTGGAACCGAGTCCCACTCACACACCACGAAAGTGCCAATTCAATCCAGACATCTATTAATACCAGCTGGAGTGGTACTGAGCCCCTCTCACACACCAGGGAAGAGCCGATTCAATCCACGTCTCTATTAATACCAGCTGGAGTGGTACTGAGTCCCACTCACACACCAAGAAAGTGCCAATTGAAAGCAAATTTCTATTATTACCAGCTGGAGAGGTACTGAGTCCCACTCACACACCAGGAAAGTGCCTATTCAATCCAGACCTCTATTAATGCCAGCTGGAGTGGTACTGAGCCCCACTCACACGCCAGGGAAGAGCTATTTCGATCCAGGCCTCTATCTATAGCGACTGGAATGGGACTGAGCCCCACCCACACATCAGGAATGCGTCAATTCAAACCAGGCCTCTATTAATGCCAGCTGGAGTGGTACTGAGCCCCACTCACACACCAGGGAAGAGCCATTTCGATCCAGGCCTCTATCTATAGCGACTGGACTGGGACTGAGCCCCACTCACACATCAGGAATGAGTCAATTCAAACCAGGCCTCTATTAATGCCAGCTGGAGTGGTACTGAGCCCCACTCACACACCAGGGAAGAGCCATTTCGATCCAGGCCTCTATTAATACCAGCTGGAGTGGGACTGAGCCCCACTCACACACCAGGAAAGAGACAATTCAAACCAGGCCTCTATTAATACCAGCTGGAGTGGTACTGAGTCCCTCTCACACACCAGGAAAGTGCCAATTGAAACCAAATTTCTATCAATACCAGCTGGAGCGGCACTGCGTCCCACTCACACACCAGGAAAGAGGCAATTCAATCCAGGCCTCTTTTAATACCAGCTGGAGTGGTACTGAGCCCCACTCACACACCAGGAAATAGCCAATTCAAACCAGGTTTCCATAAATTCCAGCTGGAGTGGAACTGAGTTCCACTCACACATCAGGAAAGAGTCAATTCAAACCAGGCCTCTATTAATACCAGCTGGGGTGGAACTGAGTCCCACTCACACACCAGGGAAGAGCCATTTCAATCCAGGCCTCCACTAATACCGACTGGAATGGGACTGAGTCCCACTCACACACAAGAAAGAGTCAATTCAATCCAGACCTCTAATAACAGCTGGAGTGGAACTGAGTTCCACTCACACATCAGGAAAGAGTCAATTCAAACCAGGCCTCTATTATTACCAGCTGGGGTGGAACTGAGTCCCACTCACACACCAGGGAAGAGCCATTTCAATCCAGGCCTCCACTAATACCGACTGGAATGGGACTGAGTCCCACTCACACACAAGAAAGAGTCAATTCAATCCAGACCTCTAATAACAGCTGGACTGGAACCGAGTCCCAATCACACATCAGAAAGAATCAATTCAATCCAGACCTCTAATAACAGCTGGACTGGGACTGAGCCCCACTTACACACCAGGAAAGAGCCATTTCGATCCAGGCCTGTATCTATAGCGACTGGAGTGGGACTGAGCCCCACTCACACATCAGGAATGTGTCAATTCAAACCAGGCCTCTATTAATGCCAGCTAGAGTTGTACTGAGTCTCACTTAAACAACGGGAAAGAGTCAATTCAAACCAGGCCTCTATTAATACCAGCTGGAGTGGTACTGAGCCCCACTCACTCCCCAGGAACGTGCCAATTCAATCCATGCCTCTATTATTATCCGCCGGAGTGGGACTGAGTCCCACTCACACACCAGAAAGAGTCAATTCAATCCAGACCTCTAATAACAGCTGGAGTGGAACCGAGTCCCACTCACACACCAGAAAGAGTCAATTCAATCCAGACCTCTAATAACTGCTGGAGTGGGACTGAGGCCCACTCACACACCAGGAAAGAGTCAATTCAATCCAGACCTCTATTAATACCAGCTGGAGTGGAACGAATCCCACTCACACACCAGGAAAGAGCCAATTCAATCCAGACCTCTATTAATACCAGCTGGAGTGGAACCGAGTCCCACTCACACACCAGGAAAGAGCCAATTCAATCCAGACCTCTATTAATACCAGCTGGAGTGGAACCGAGTCCCACTCACAAACCAGGAAAGAGTCAATTCAAACCAGGCCTCTATTAATACCAGCTGGAGTGGAACGAATCCCACTCACACACCAGGAAAGAGCCAATTCAATCCAGACCTCTATTAATACCAGCTGGAGTGGAACCGAGTCCCACTCACACACCAGGAAAGAGCCAATTCAATCCAGACCTCTATTAATACCAGCTGGAGTGGAACCGAGTCCCACTCACAAACCAGGAAAGAGTCAATTCAAACCAGGCCTCTATTAATACCAGCTGGAGTGGTACTGAGTCCCACTCACACACCAGGAAAGAGCCAATTCAATCCAGACCTCTTATTACCAGCTGGAGTGGGACTGAGTCCAACTCACAGACCAGGAAAGAGTCAAATCAATCCAGACCTCTATTAATACCTGCTGGAGTGGTACCGAGTCCCACTCAGACACCAGGAAAGAGTCAATTCAAACCAGGCCTCTATTAATACCAGCTGGAGTGGTACTGAGTCCCACTCACACAACAGGAAAGAGTCCATTCAAACCAGGCCTCTATTAATACCAGCTGGAGTGGTACTGAGTCCCACTCACAAACCAGGGAAGAGCCGATTCAATCCAGACCTCTATAAATACCAGCTGGAGTGGTACTGAGCACCACTCACACACCAGGAAAGCGCCAATTCAATCCAGGTCACTATTAATGCCAGCTGGAGTGGTACTGAGCCCCACTCACACACCAGGGAAGAGCCATTTCGATCCAGGCCTCTATCTATAGCGACTGGAGTGGGACTGAGCCCCACTCACACATCAGGGAAGAGTCAATTCAATCCAGTCCTCTATCAATACCAGCTGGAGTGGTACTGAGTCCCACTCAAACACCAGGAATGAGGCAATTCATTCCAGGTCTCGATTAATGCCAGCTGGAGTGGAACGAGTCCCACTCACACACCAGGAAAGAGTCAATTCAATCCAGACCTCTATTAATACCAGCTGGAGTGGAAGGAGTCCCACTCACACACCAGGAAAGGGCCTATTCAATCCAGACCTCTATTAATGCCAGCTGGAGTGGTACTGAGTCCCACTCACACACCAGAAAGAGTCAATTCAATCCAGACCTCTAATAACTGCTGGAGTGGGACTGAGCCCCACTCACACACCAGGAAAGAGTCAATTCAATCCAGACCTCTATTAATACCAGCTGGAGTGGAACGAATCCCACTCACACACCAGGAAAGAGCCAATTCAATCCAGACCTCTATTAATACCAGCTGGAGTGGAACCGAGTCCCACTCACACACCAGGAAAGAGCCAATTCAATCCAGACCTCTATTAATACCAGCTGGAGTGGAACCGAGTCCCACTCACAAACCAGGAAAGAGTCAATTCAAACCAGGCCTCTATAAATACCAGCTGGAGTGGTACTGAGTCCCACTCACACACCAGGAAAGAGCCAATTCAATCCAGACCTCTTATTACCAGCTGGAGTGGTACTGAGTCCAACTCACAGACCAGGAAAGAGTCAAATCAATCCAGACCTCTATTAATACCTGCTGGAGTGGTACCGAGTCCCACTCAGACACCAGGAAAGAGTCAATTCAAACCAGGCCTCTATTAATACCAGCTGGAGTGGTACTGAGTCCCACTCACACAACAGGAAAGAGTCCATTCAAACCAGGCCTCTATTAATACCAGCTGGAGTGGTACTGAGTCCCACTCACAAACCAGGGAAGAGCCGATTCAATCCAGACCTCTATAAATACCAGCTGGAGTGGTACTGAGCACCACTCACACACCAGGAAAGCGCCAATTCAATCCAGGTCACTATTAATGCCAGCTGGAGTGGTACTGAGCCCCACTCACACACCAGTGAAGAGCCATTTCGATCCAGGCCTCTATCTATAGCGACTGGAGTGGGACTGAGCCCCACTCACACATCAGGGAAGAGTCAATTCAATCCAGTCCTCTATCAATACCAGCTGGAGTGGTACTGAGTCCCACTCAAACACCAGGAATGAGGCAATTCATTCCAGGTCTCGATTAATGCCAGCTGGAGTGGAACGAGTCCCACTCACACACCAGGAAAGAGTCAATTCAATCCAGACCTCTATTAATACCAGCTGGAGTGGAAGGAGTCCCACTCACACACCAGGAAAGGGCCTATTCAATCCAGACCTCTATTAATGCCAGCTGGAGTGGTACTGAGTCCCACTCACACACCAGGGAAGAGCCATTTCGATCCAGGCCTCTATCTATAGCGACTGGAGTGGGACTGAGAGCCACTCAAACACCAGGAAAGAGTCAATTCAAACCAGGCCTCTATTAATACCAGCTGGAGTGGGACTGTGCCCCACTCACACACCAGGAAAGAGTCAATACAAACCAGGCTTCAATTTATACCAGCTGCAGTGGGACAGAGTCCCACTCACACACCAGAAAGAGTCAATTCAATCCAGACCTCTATTAATACCAGCTGGAGTGGAACCGAGTCCCACTCACACACCAGAAAGAGTCAATTCAATCCAGACCTCTATTAATACCAGTTGGAGTGGAACCGAGTCCCACTCACACACCAGAAAGAGTCAATTCAATCCAGACCTCTATTAATACCAGCTGGAGTGGTACTGAGTCCCACTCACACACCAGGGAAGAGCCATTTCGATCTAGGCCTCTATCTATAGCGACTGGAGTGGGACTGAGAGCCACTCACACACCAGGAAAGAGTCAATTCAAACCAGGCCTCTATTAATACCAGCTGGAGTGGGACTGTGCCCCACTCACACACCAGGAAAGAGTCAATACAAACCAGGCTTCAATTTATACCAGCTGCAGTGGGACAGAGTCCCACGCACACACCAGAAAGAGTCAATTCAATCCAGACCTCTATTAATACCAGCTGGAGTGGAACCGAGTCCCACTCACACACCAGAAAGAGTCAATTCAATCCAGACCTCTATTAATACCAGCTGGAGTGGAACCGAGTCCCACTCACACACCAGAAAGAGTCAATTCAAACCAGGCCTCTATTAATACCAGCGGGAGTGGTACTGAGCCCCACTCACACACCAGGAAAGAGTCAATTCACTCCAGACCTCTATTAATACCAGCTGGAATGGTACTGAGTCCCACTCAGACACCAGGAAAGAGTCAATTCAATCCAGACCTCTATTAATACCAGCTGGAGTGGTACTGAGCCCACACACACACCAGGTAAGAGTCAATTCAATCCAGACCTCTATTAATGCCAGCTGGAGTAGTACTGAGCCCCACTCACACACCAGGGAAGAGCCATTTCGATCCAGGCCTCTATCTATAGCGACTGGAGTGGGACTGAGCCCCACTCACTCATCAGGAAAGAGTCAATTCAAACCAGGCCTCTATTAATACCAGCTGGAGTTGTACTGAGTCCCACTCACACAACAGGAAAGAGTCTATTCAAACCAGGCCTCTATTAATACCAGCTGGAGTGGTACTGAGTCCCACTCACACACCAGGGAAGAGCCGATTCAATCCAGACCTCTATAAATACCAGCTGGAGTGGTACTGAGCACCACTCACACACCAGGAAAGCGCCAATTCAATCCAGGTCACTATTAATGCCAGCTGGAGTGGTACTGAGCCCCACTCACACACCAGGGAAGAGCCATTTCGATCCCGGCCTCTATCTATAGCGACTGGAGTGGGACTGAGCCCCACTCACACATCAGGGAAGAGTCCATTCAAACCAGGCCTCTATTAATACCAGCTGGAGTGGTACTGAGTACCACTCACACACCAGGGAAGAGCCGATTCAATCCAGGCCTATATAAATACCAGCTGGAGTGGTACTGAGTCCCACTCACACACCAGGAATGAGGCAATTCATTCCAGGTCTCTATTAATACCAGCTGGAGTGGAACGAGTCCCACTCACACACCAGGAAAGTGCCTACTCAATCCAGACCTCTATTCATGCCAGCTGGAGTGGTACTGAGCCCCACTCACACACCAGGGAAGGGCCATTTCGATCCAGGCCTCTATCTATAGCGACTGGAGTGGTACTGAGTCCCACTCACACAACAGGAAAGAGTCCATTCAAACCAGGCCTCTATTAATACCAGCTGGAGTGGGACTGAGCCCCACTCACACACCAGGAAAGAGTCAATTCAAACCAGGCCTCTATTAATACCAGCTGGAGTGGTACTGAGCCCTACTCACACACCAGGAAAGAGTCAATTCAGTCAAGACCACTATTTATAGCAACTAAAGTGGGACTGAGTCCCACTCACACACCAGGAATGAGGCAATTCATTCCATGTCTCTATTAATACCTTCTGGAGTGGTACTGAGCCCCACTCACACACCAGGGAAGAGTCATTTCGATCCAGGCCTCTATCTATAGCGACTGGAGTGGGACTGAGAGCCACTCACACAACAGGAAAGAGTCAATTCAAACCAGGCCTCTATTAATACCAGCTGGAGTTGTACTGAGTCCCACTCACTCTACCGGGAAGAGTCCATTCAAACCAGGCCTCTGTTTATACCAGCTGGAGTGGGACTGAGCCCCACTCACACACCAGGAAAGAGTCAATTCAAACCAGGCCTCTATTAATACCAGCTGGAGTGGTACTGAGCCCCACTCACACACCAGGAAATAGCCAATTGAAACCAAATTTCTATTAATACCAGCTGGAGTGGTACTGCGTCCCACTCACACACCAGGAAACAGGCAATTCAATCCAGGCCTCTTTTAATACCACTGGAGTGGTACTGAGCCCCACTCACACACCAGGAAATAGCCAATTCAAACCAGGTTTCCATAAATACCATCTGGAGTTGTACTGAGCCCCACTCACACACCAGGAAAGAGTCAATTTAAACCAGGCTTCAATTTATACCAGCTGGAGAGGAACTGAGTCCCACTCACACATCAGGAAAGACTCAATTCAAACCAGGCCTCGATTAATACCAGCTGGGGTGGAACTGAGTCCCACTCACACACCAGGAACGTGCCAATTCAATCCAGGCCTCTATGACAAACAGCTGGAGTGGTACTGAGTCCCCCACACACACCAGGGAAGAGCCATTTCAATCCAGGCCTCTATTAATACCAGCTGGAGTGGGACTGAGCCCCACTCACACACCAGGAAAGATTCAATTCAAACCAGGCCTCTATTAATACCAGCTGGAGTGGGACTGAGCCCCACTCACACACCAGGAAAGATTCAATTCAAACCAGGCCTCTATTGATACCAGCTGGAGTGGTACTGAGCCCCAATCACACAGCAGGAAAGAGTCAATTCAAACCAGGCATCTATTAATACCAGCTGGAGTGGTACTGCATCCCACTCACACACCAGGGAAGAGCCATTTCAAACCAGGCCTCTATTAATACCAGCTGGAGTGGGACTGAGCCCCACTCACACACCAGGAAAGATTCAATTCAAACCAGGCCTCTATTAATATCAGCTGGAGTGGTACTGAGCTCCAATCACACAGCAGGAAAGAGTCAATTCAAACCAGGCATCTATTAATACCAGCTGGAGTGGTACTGCATCCCACTCACACACCAGGGAAGAGCCATTTCAATCCAGGCCTCTACTAATAGCGACTGGAGTGGTACTGAGCCCCACTCACACACCAGGACAGAGCCAATTCAAACCAGGTCACTATTAATACCAGCTGGAGTGGAACAGAGTCCCACTCACACACCAGTAAAGTGCCAATTCAGTCCAGGTCTCTATTAATAACTGCTGGAGTGGTACTGAGGCCCACTCACACACCAGGAAAGAGTCAATTTAAACCAGGCTTCAATTTATACCAGCTGGAGTGGAACTGAGTCCCACTCACACACCTGGAAAGTGCCAATTCAATCCAGGCCTCTATTAAAACCAGCTGGTGTGGTACTGAGTCCCACTCACACACCAGGGAATAGCCATTTCAATCCAGGCCTCTATTAATACCAGCTGGAGTGGAACCGAGTCCCACTCACACACCAGGAAAGTGCCAATTCAATCCTGACATCTATTAATACTAGCTGGAGTGGTACTGAGCCCCTCTCACACACCAGGGAAGAGCCGATTCAATCCACGTCTCTATTAATACCAGCTGGAGTGGTACTGAGTCGCACTCACACACCAGGAAAGAGACAATTCAATGCAAACCTCTATTCCTAGCGACTCGAGTGCGACTGAGCCCCAAACACACACAGGGAAGAGCCATTTCAATCCAGACCTCTTAATACCAGTTTGAGTGGGACTGAGCCCCAGTCACACACCAGGGAAGAGCCAATTCAATCCAGACCTCTATTTTTAGCAACTAATGTGGGACTGAGTCCCGCTAACACACCAGGGAAGAGCCAATTCAATCCAGACCACTTAATACCAGCTGGAGTGGGACTGAGTCCCACTAACACACCAGGAAAGAACCAATTCAATCCAGACCTCTTAATACCAGCTGGAGTGGGACAGAGTCCCACTCACACACCAAGAAAGAGTCAATTCAATCCAGGCCTCTATTAATACCAGCTGGAGTGGTGCTGAGTCCCACTCACACACCAAGAAAGTGCCAATTGAAAGCAAATTTCTATTATTACCAGCTGGAGAGGTACTGAGTCCCACTCACACACCAGGAAAGTGCCTATTCAATCCAGACCTCTATTAATGCCAGCTGGAGTGGTACTGAGCCCCACTCACACGCCAGGGAAGAGCTATTTCGATCCAGACCTCTATCTATAGCGACTGCAATGGGACTGAGCCCCACCCACACATCAGGAATGCGTCAATTCAAACCAGGCCTCTATTAATGCCAGCTGGAGTGGTACTGAGCCCCACTCACACACCAGGGAAGAGCCATTTCGATCCAGGCCTCTATCTATAGCGACTGGAGTGGGACTGAGCCCCACTCACACATCAGGAATGAGTCAATTCAAACCAGGCCTCTATTAATGCCAGCTGGAGTGGTACTGAGCCCCACTCACACACCAGGGAAGAGCCATTTCGATCCAGGCCTCTATCTATAGCGACTGGAGTGGGACTGAGCCCCACTCACACAACAGGAAAGAGTCAACTCAAACCAGGCCTCTATTAATACCAGCTGGAGTGGGACTGAGCCCCACTCACACACCAGGAAAGTGACAATTCAAACCAGGCCTCTATTAATACCAGCTGGAGTGGTACTGAGTCACTCTCACACACCAGGAAAGTGCCAATTGAAACCAAATTTCTATCAATACCAGCTGGAGCGGCACTGCGTCCCACTCACACACCAGGAAAGAGGCAATTCAATCCAGGCCTCTTTTAATACCAGCTGGAGTGGTACTGAGCCCCACTCACACACCAGGAAATAGCCAATTCAAACCAGGTTTCCATAAATTCCAGCTGGAGTGGAACTGAGTTCCACTCACACATCAGGAAAGAGTCAATTCAAACCAGGCCTCTATTAATACCAGCTGGGGTGGAACTGAGTCCCACTCACACACCAGGGAAGAGCCATTTCAATCCAGGCCTCCACTAATACCGACTGGAATGGGACTGAGTCCCACTCACACACAAGAAAGAGTCAATTCAATCCAGACCTCTAATAACAGCTGGAGTGGAACTGAGTTCCACTCACACATCAGGAAAGAGTCAATTCAAACCAGGCCTCTATTAATACCAGCTGGGGTGGAACTGAGTCCCACTCACACACCAGGGAAGAGCCATTTCAATCCAGGCCTCCACTAATACCGACTGGAATGGGACTGAGTCCCACTCACACACCAGGAAAGAGCCAATTCAATCCAGACCTCTTATTACCAGCTGGAGTGGTACTGAGTCCAACTCACAGACCAGAAAAGAGTCAAATCAATCCAGACCTCTATTAATACCTGCTGGAGTGGTACCGAGTCCCACTCAGACACCAGGAAAGAGTCAATTCAAACCAGGCCTCTATTAATACCAGCTGGAGTGGTACTGACTCCCACTCAGACACCAGGAAAGAGCCAAATCAATCCGGACCTCTATTGGTACCAGCTGGATTGGATCTGAGTCAAACTGAAACACCAGGAAAGAGCCAATTCTATCCAGTCCTCTAATAATACCAGCTGGAGCGGTACTGAGTCCGACTCACAGACCAGGAAAGAGGCAATTTAATACAGCTCTCTATTAATACCAGCTGGATTGGTACTGAATCCCACTCACACACCATGAAAGAGCCAATTCAATCCAGACCTCTAAAATACCAGCTGACGTGCGACTGAGTCCCACTCACACACCAGACAGAACCAATTCAATCCAGGCCTCTATTAATACTTGCTGGAGTGGTACTGAGCCCCACCCACACACCAGATAGAACCAATTCAATCCAGGCCTCTATTAATACCTGCTGGAGTGGTACTGAGCCCCACTCACACACCAGATAGAACCAATTCAATCCAGGCCTCTATTAATACCTGCTGGAGTGGTACTGAGCCCCACTCACGCACCAGATAGAACCAATTCAATCCAGGCCTCTATTAATACCAGCTGGACAGGTACTGAAGCCCATTCAGACGCCCAGAAAGAGCAAATTCAGTCCAGGCCTCTTTTAATACCAGCTGGAGAGTTCTGAGCCCTAGTCACACCAGGAAAGAGCCAATTCAATCCAATCCTCTTTTAATACCAGCTGGAGTGGTACTGAGTCCCACTCTCACACCAGGAAACAGCCAAATCAATCCAGGTTTCTATTAATACCAGCTGGAGTGGGACTGAGGGGATGGTGGAGTGGAATGAAGGGGGGGTTGGGAGGTGGTGGTGGAGGGGAAGGAAGAGGGGTAGGGAGTGGGAGGAGGATGGGAATCAAGATGGGGAGGGATGGGGAGGTGGAGGGGAATGAAAAGGGGTAGGGAGTGGGTGGTGGAGGAGAATGAAGAGGGGGAGGGTGGGGCTGGTTGAGGGGAATGAAGTGGAGAATTGAGGGGGAGGTGAGGAGAATGAAGAGGGGGAGGGAGAGGGAGGTGGAAGGGAATGAATATGGGGAGGGAGGGGCTGATAGAGGGTATTGAAGACAGGGAGGGAGGGGGTGTTGGAGGGGAAGGAAGAGGGGGGTGGCGGTGTATGAAAAGTGGAAGGGAGGGGGTGGTGGAGGAGAATGAGGAGAGGGAGGGAGGGGGTGGTTGAGGGGAATGAAGAGGGGGAGGGACGGGGAGGTGGAGGAGAATGAAGAGGGAAGGGAGGGGGAGGTGGATGGGAATGAAGAGGGGGAGGGATGGGGAGGTGGGCGGCAATGAAGATGGGGAGGGAGGGTCAGGTGGAGGGGAATTAAGAGGGGGAGGGAGGGGGAGGTGTATGGGAATGAAGAGGGGGAGGGAGGGGGATGTGGATGAGAATTAAGAGGGGGAGGGTTGGGGTGGTGGATGGGAATGAAGAGGGGGAGGGGAGGGGAAGGAAGAGGGGTAGGGAGGGGGAGGTGGATGGGAATCAAGATGGGGAGGGAATGGGAGGTGGAGGGGAATGAAAAGGGGGAGGGAGGGGTTGGAGGAGGAGAATGAAGAGGGGGAGGGAGGGGTTGGTGGAGGGAAATGAAGAAGGGGAGGGAGAGGGAGGTGGAGGGGAATGAAGAGGGGGAGGGAGAGGAGGTGGATGGGAATGAAGATGGGGAGGGAGGGGCTGGTAGAGGGGAATGAGGAAGGAGGGAGGGGGTGGTGGAGGGGAATGAAGAGGGGGAGGTGGATGGGAATGAAGAGGGTTGAGGGAGTGGGAGGTGGAGGGGAATGAAGAGGGGGAGGTGCATGGGAATGAAGAGGGGAGGGAGGGGTAGGTGGAGGTGAATGAAGAGGGGGAGGGAGGAGACGGGGGAGGGGAATGAAGAGGGGGAGGGAGGGGGTGGTGGAGTGGAATGAAGAGGGGGAGGGAGGGGTAGGTGGAGGTGTATGAAGAGGGAGAGGGAGGGGGAGGGGGAGGGGAATGAAGAGGGGGAGAGAGAGGGAGGGGAATGAAGTGGGGGAGGGAGGGGGAGGTGGTGAAGAATGAAGTGGTGGACGGAGGGGATGGTGGAGGGGAATGAAGAGGGGTAGGGAGGGGTAGGTGGAGGGCAATGAAGAGGGTGTGCTACGGGGAGGGAGAGGGGAATTAAAGGGGGAGGGAGGGGGTGGTGGAGTGGAATGAAGAGGGGGAGGGAGGGGTAGGTGGAGGTGAATGAAGAGGGGGAGGGAGGAAGAGGGGGAGGGAGGGGGAGGGAAGGGGAGGTGGTGAAGAATGAAGTGGCGGATGGAGGAGATGGGGGCTGGAATGAAGAGGGGTAGGGAGGGGTCAGGGAAGGGGATTGAAGAGGGGGAGGAAGGGGGAGGGGAATGAAGAGAGGGAGGGATGGGGAGGGGGAGGCGAATGAGGAGGGGGAAGGAAAGGATGGTGAATGGGCATGAAGAGGGGGAGGGAGGGCTTGGTGGAGTGGAATGAAGAGGGGGAGAGTGGGGGTGGTGGAGTGGAATGAAGAGGGGGAGGGAGGGGCTGGTGGAGGTGAATGAAGAGGTGGAGGGAGGAGGAGGGGGAGGGGAATGAAAAAGGGGGAGGGAGGGGGAGGGGAATGAAGAGGGGGATGGTGGGGAGGTGGATGGCAATGAAAAGGGGGAGGGCGGGGGTGTTGGAGGGGAATGAAGAGGGGAAGGGAGGAGGAGGGGGAGGGGAATGAAGAGGGGGAGGGAGGGGTAGGTGGATGAGAATGAAGTGGGGAGGGAGGAGGAGGGGGAGGGAGGGGGTGGGAGGGGGAGGGGAATGAAGAGCGGGAGGGTGTGGGTGGGGAATGAAGAGGGGGAGGGTGGGGGAGGGGAATGAAGAGGGTGAGGGAGGGGGAGGGGAATGAAGAGGGGGAGGGAGGGGTTGGAGGAGGAGAATGAAGAGGGGGAGGGAGGGGTTGGTGGAGGAAAATGAAGAAGGGGAGTGAGAGGGAGGTGGAGGGGAATGAAGAGGGGGAGGGAGAGGAGGTGGATGGGAATGAAGATGGGGAGGGAGGGGCTGGTAGAGGGGAATGAAGAGGGGGAGATGGATGGGAATGAAGAGGGTTGAGGGAGTGGGAGGTGGAGGGGAATGAAGAGGGGAGGTGGATGGGAATGAAGAGGGGAGGGAGGGGTAGGTGGAGGTGAATGAAGAGGGGGAGGGAGGAGACGGGGGAGGGGAATGGAGAGGGGGAGGGAGGGGGTGGTGGAGTGGAATGAAGAAGGGGAGGGAGGGGTAGGTGGAGGTGTATGAAGAGGGGGAGGGAGGGGGAGGGGGAGGGGAATGAAGAGGGGGAGAGAGAGGGAGGGGAATGAAGTGGGGGAGGGAGGGGGAGGTGGTGAAGAATGAAGTGGGGGACGGAGGGGATGGTGGAGGGGAATGAAGAGGGGTAGGGAGGGGTAGGTGGAGGGCAATGAAGAGGGTGTGCTACGGGGAGGGGGAGGGGAATTAAAGGGGGAGGGAGGGGGTGGTGGAGTGGAATAAAGAGGGGGAGGGAGGTGTAGGTGGAGGTGAATGAAGAGGGGGAGGGAGGAAGAGGGGGAGGGAGGGGGAGGGAAGGGGAGGTGGTGAAGAATGAAGTGGCGGATGGAGGAGATGGGGGCTGGAATGAAGAGGGGTAGGGAGGGGTCAGGGAAGGGGATTGAAGAGGGGGAGGAAGGGGGAGGGGAATGAAGAGAGGGAGGGATGGGGAGGGGGAGGCGAATGAGGAGGGGGAAGGAAAGGATGGTGAATGGGCATGAAGAGGGGGAGGGAGGGCTTGGTGGAGTGGAATGAAGAGGGGGAGGGTGGGGGTGGTGGAGTGGAATGAAGAGGGGGAGGGAGGGGCTGGTGGAGGTGAATGAAGAGGGGGAGGGAGGAGGAGGGGGAGGGGAATGAAAAAGGGGGAGGGGAATGAAGAGGGGGATGGTGGGGAGGTGGATGGCAATGAAAAGGGGGAGAGCGGGGGTGTTGGAGGGGAATGAAGAGGGGGACGGAGGGGGAGGTGGATGGGAAATGAAGAGTGGGAGGGAGGGGGTTGTGGAGTGGAATAAAGAGGGGAAGGGAGGAGGAGGGGGAGGGGAATGAAGAGGGGGAGGGAGGGGTAGGTGGATGAGAATGAAGTGGGGGAGGGAGGAGGAGGGGGAGGGAGGGGGTGGGAGGGGGAGGGGAATGAAGAGGGGGAGGGTGTGGGAGGGGAATGAAGAGGGGGAGGGTGGGGGAGGGGAATGAAGAGGGGGAGGGAGGGGGAGGGGAATGAAGAGGGGGAGGGAGGGGGAGGGGAATGAAGAGGGGTAGGGAGGAGGAGGGGAGGGGAATAAAGAGGGGAGGGAGGAGGAGGGGGAGGGGAATGAAGAGGGGAGGGAGGAGGAGGGGGAGGGAGGGGGAGGGAGGGGGAAGGAGGGGTAGGTGGTGAAGCATGAAGTGGCGGATGGAGGGGATGGTGGAGGGGAATGAAGAGGGGGAGGGAGGGGTTGGTGGAGGGCAATGACGAGGGGGAGGGAGGCGGTGGTCGAGTGGAATGAAGAGGGGAAGGGAGGGGGAGGTGGTTGGGAATGAAAAGGGGGAGGGTGGGGATGTTGGAGGGGAATGAAGAGGGGGAGGGCGTGGGAGGTGGATGGGAATGAAGAGGGGGAGGGAGGGGGTGGTGGATGGGAATGAAGAGCGGGAGGGAGCGGGATGGGGAGGGGAATGAAGAGGGGGAGGGAGCGGGATGGGAAGGGGAATGAAGAGTGGGAGTGAGGGGCGTGGTAGGGAGGGGGAGGGGAATGAAGAGGGGGAGGGATGGGGAGGGGGAGGCGAATGAAGAGGGGGAGGGAAAGGGTGGTGGATGGGAATTAAGAGGGGGAGGGAGGGGGTGTTGGAGTGGAATGAAGAGGGGAGGGAGGGGTAGGTGGAGGTGAATGAAGAGGGGTGGGAGGAGGAGGGGGAGGGGAATGAAGAGGGGGAGAGAGGCGTAGGGGAATGAAGAGGGGGAGGGAGGGGGAGGTGGTGAAGAATGAAGTGGGGGAGGGAGTGGATGGTGGAGGGGAATGAAGAGGGGGAGGGAGGGGCAGGTGGAGGGCAATGAAGAGGGGGTGGTACGGGGAGGGGAATGAGGAGTGGGAGGGAGGGGGGTGGTGGAGTGGAATGAAGAGGGGGAGGGAGGGGTAGGTGGAGGTGAATGAAGAGGGGGAAGGTGGAGGACGGGGAGGGGAATGAAGAGGGGGAGGGAGGGGAGGGGAATGAAGAGTGGCAGGGAGGGGGAGGGAAGGGGAGGTGGTGAAGAATGAATTGGGGAGGGAGGGGATGATGGCGGGGAATGATGAGGGGGAGGTAGGGGTTGGTGGACGGCAATGAAGAGGGCGAGGTACGGGGAGGGGGAGGGAGGGGGTGGTGGAGTGGAATGAAGAGGGGGAGGGAGGGGTATGTGGAGGTGAATGAAGAGGGGGAGGGAGGTGGAGGGGGAGGGGAATGAAGAGTGGGAGGGTGGGGAGGGATTGAAGAGGGGGAGGGAGGGGTTGGTTGAGTGGAATAAAGAGGGGCAGGGAGGGGGAGGTGTAGTGAAATGAACAGTGGGAGGGAGGGGGACGGGAATGAAGAGGGGGAGGGATGCGGTGGTGGATGGGAATGAAGAGGGGCAGGGAGCGGAATGGGGAGGGAAATGAAGAGGGGGAAGGAGTGGGAGGGGGAGGGAGGGGGTGTTGGAGTGGAATGACGAGTGGGATGGAGGGGTTGGTGGAGAGGAATGAAGAGGGGGTGGGCGGGGGTGGTAGAGTGGAATGAAGAGGGGGAGGGAGGGGGAGGTGGAGGTGAATGAAGAGGGGGAGGGAGGAGGTGGTCTTTGGGAATGAAGAGGGGGATGGAGCGGGATGGGGAGTGGAATGAAGAGGGGAGGGAGGGGGCGGGCTAGGGAGGGGGAAGGGAGGGGAATGAAGAGGGGGAGGGATGGGGAGGGGGTGGCAAATGACGAGGGGGAGGGAAAGGGTGGTGGATGGGATTGAAGAGGGGGAAGGAGTGGAATGAAGAGGGGGAGGAAGGGGGAGGTGCAGGTGAATGAAGAGGGGGAGGGAGGAGGAGGGGTCGGGGAATGAAGAGGGGCAGTGAGGGGGAAGGGAATAAAGAGGGGGAGGGAGTGGGAGGTGGTGAAGAATGAAGTGGGGGAGGGAGAGGATGGTGGAGGGGAATGAAGAGGGGGAGGGTGGGGTTGGTGGAAGGGCAATGAAGACGGGGTGGTATGGGGAGGGGGAGGGAGGGGGTGGTGGAGGTGAATGAAGAGGGGTAGGGAGGAGGAGGGGAGGGGAATGAAGAGGGGGAGGGAGGGGGGGGAAGGGGAGGTGGTGAAGAATGAAGTGGCGGATGGAGGGGATGGTGGAGGGGAATGAAGAGGGTGAGGGAGGGGTTGGTGGAGGGCAATGACGAGGGGGAGGGAGGGGGTGGGGGAGTGGAATGAAGAGGGGAGGGAGGGGTAGGTGTAGGTGAATGAAGAGGGGGAGGGAGGAGGAGGGGGAGGGGAATGAAGAGGGGGAGAGAGGGGTAGGGGAATGAAGAGGGGGAGGGAGGCAGAGGGAGGGGGAGGTGGTGAAGTATGAAGTGGGGGAGGGAGGGGAATGAAGAGGGGGAGGGAGGGTGTGGGGAATGAAGAGGGGGAGGGAGGCAGAGGGAGGGGGAGGTGGTGAAGTATGAAGGGGCGGATGGAGGTGATGGTGGAGGGAAATGAAGAGGGGGAGGGAGGCAGAGGGAGGGGGAGGTGCTGAAGTATGAAGTGGGGAGGGAGGGGAATGAAGAGGGGGAGGGAGGGGTTGGTGGAGGGCAATGAAGTGGAGTAGGGAGGGGAAGGTAGAGTGGAATGAAGAGGGGGAGTGAGGGGGCGGTGGAGTGGAATGAAGAGGGGTAGGGAGGGGTAGGTGGAGGTGAATGAATAAGGGGCGAGAGGAGGAGGGGGAGGGGAATGAAGAGGGGGAGGGAGGGGGTGGGGAATGAAGAGGGGGAGGGAGGCAGAGGGAGGGGGAGGTGGTGAAGTATGAAGGGGTGGATGGAGGGAATGGTGGAGGGGAATGAAGAGGGGGATGGAGGGGGTGGTGGAGGGGAATGAAGAGGGGGAGGGAGGGGGAGCTGGTTAAGAATGAAGAGGGGGAGGGAGGGGGTGTTAGAGGGGAAAGAAGAGGGAGTGGGAGGGGGATGTGGAGGGGGTGGTGGAGTGGAATAAAGTGGGGGAGGGAGGGGGAGGGGAATGAGGAGGGGGAGGGAGCGGGTGGTCTTTGGGAATGAAGAGGGGGAGGGAGCGGGATGGGGAGGGGAATGAAGAGGGGGAGGGAGTGGGCGGTGGAGTGGAATGAAGAGGGGTAGGGAGGGGTAGGTGGAGGTGAATGAATAGGGGAGAGAGGAGGAGGGGAGGGGAATGAAGAGGGGGAGGGAGGGGGTGGGGAATGAATAGGGGGAGGGAGGGTGAGGTCGATGGGAATGAAGAGGAGAGGGAGGGTGTGGTGGAGGGGAATGAAAAGGGGGAGGGAGGGGGACGTGGAGGGGAATGACGAGGGGGAGGGAGGGGTTGGTGGATGGGAATGAAGATGGGGAGGGAGGAGGTGGTGGATGGGAATGAAGAGGGGGAGCGAGTGGGAGGTGGAGGGGAATGAAGAGGGGGAGGGAGTGGGAGGTTGAGGGGAATGAAGAGGGGGAGGGTAGGGGAGGTGGAGGGGAATGAGGGGGACGTGGAGGGGAATGACGAGAAGGAGGGAAGGGTTGGTGGATGGGAATGAAGATGGGGAGGGAGGAGGTGGTGGATGGGAATGAAGAGGGGAGGAGTGGGAGGTGGAGGGGAATGAGGAGGGGGTGGGAGGGGGTTGTGGATGGGAATGAAGAGGGGGAGGGAGTGGTAGGTAGAGGGGAATGAAGAGGGGGAGGGAGGGGGAGGTGGTGACGAATGAAGAGGGGGCGGGAAGGGGTGTCAGAGGGGAATGAAGAGTGGGAGGGTGTGGTTGATGGATGGGAATGAAGAGGGGGAGGGAGGGGGAGGTAGAGTGTAATGAAGAGGGGGAGGGAGGGGGTTGTGGATGGGAATGAAGAGGGGGAGGGAGGGTGTGGTCGATGGGAATGAAGAGGGGAGGGAGGGGGCGGTGGAGGGGAATGAAAAGGGGGAGGGAGGGGACGTGGAGGGGAATGACGAGGGGGAGGGAGGGGTTGGTGGATGGGAATGAAGATGGGGAGGCAGGAGATGGTGGATGGGAATGAAGAGGGGGGGAGTGGGAGGTGGAGGGGAATGAAGAGGGGGAGGGAGTGGGAGGTGGAGGGGAATGAAGAGGGGGAGGGAGGGGGAGGTGGAGGGGAATGAACAGGGGAGGGTAGGGGAGGTGTATGGGAATGAAGATGTGGAGGGCGGGGGAGGTAGAGGGGAATGAAAAGGGGTAGGGAGGGGAGGTGGAGGAGAATGAAGAGGGGGAGGGTGGGGGTGGTTGAGGGGTATGAAGAGAGGTAGGGAGGGGGAGGTGGAGTTGAATGAAGAGGGGGAGGGAGGGGAGGTGGTGACGAATGAAGAGGGGGAGGGAGGTGGTGTCAGAGGGGAATGAAGAGTGGGAGGGTGGGGTTGGTTGATGGGAATGAAGAGGGGGAGGGAGGGGGACGTGGAGTGGAATGAAGAGGGGGAGGGAGGGGGTTGTGGAAGGGAATGAAGAGGGGGAGGGAGGGTGTGGTGGATGGGAATGATGAGGGGAGGGAGGGGGACGTGGAGGGGAATGACGAGGGGGAGGGAGGGTGTGGTGGATGGGAATGAAGAGGGGGAGGGAGTGGGAGGTGGAGGGGAATGAAGAGGGGGAGGGAGTGGGAGGTGGAGGGGAATGAAGAGGGGGAGGAAGTGGGAGGTGGAGGGGAATGAAGAGGGGGACAGAGGGGAATGTATAGGGGAATGAAGAGGGGGAGGGAGGGGGAGGTGGAGAGGAATGAAGAGGGGGAGGGAGGGGTTGGTGGTGGAATGAAGAGGGGGAGGGAGGGGTTGGTGGAGGGGTATGATGAGGGGAGGGAGTGGTAGGTGGAGGGGAATGAAGAGGGGGAGGGAGGAGGAGGGGGAGGGGAATGAAGAGGGGGAGGGGGTGGTGGAGTGGAATGAAGAGGGAAGGACGGGGTGGGAGAGGGGAATGAAGAGGGTGTGAGGGGGTGGTGGAGGGAAATGATGAGGCGGAGGGAGGGGGAGGTGGATGGGAATGAAGATGGGGAGGGAGGGGCAGGTGGAGGGGTATGAAGATGGGGAGGGAGGGGCAGGTGGACGGGAATGAAGAGGGGGAGGGAGGGGGAGGTTGGGACGAATGAGGAGGGGGAGGGAGTGGGTGTCAGAAGGGGAATGAAGAGTGGGAGGGTGGGGTTGGTGGATGGGAATGAAGAGGGGGAGGGAGGGGGAGGTGGAGTGGAATGAAGAGGGGGAGGGAGGGGGTTGTGGATGGGAATGAAGGGGGGAAAGGAGGGGTGCTGGAAGGGAATGAAGAGGGGGAGGGAGGGGGAGGTCGATGGGAATGAAGAGGAGAGGGAGGGTGTGGTGGAGGGGAATGAAAAGGGGGAGGGAGGGGGACGTGGAGGGGAATGACGAGGGGGAGGGAGGGGTTGGTGGATGGGAATGAAGATGGGGAGGGAGGAGGTGGTGGATGGGAATGAAGAGGGGGAGCGAGTGGGAGGTGGAGGGGAATGAAGAGGGGGAGGGAGTGGGAGGTTGAGGGGAATGAAGAGGGGGAGGGTAGGGGAGGTGGAGCGGAATGAAGAGGGAGGGGGAGGGGGAGGGGAATGAACAGGGGGAGGGAGGGGGAGGTGGATGGGAATGAAGATGGGGAGGGTGGGGAGGTGGAGGAGAATGAAGAGGGGGAGGGAGGGGGTGGTTGAGGGGAATGAAGAGAGGTAGGGAGCGGGAGGTGGAGGAGAATGAATAGGGGGAGGGAGGGGGAGATGGTGACGAATGAAGAGGTGGAGGGAGGGGGTTGTGGAGTGAGGTAGGGCAGTGTCTGAGGGGAGTGGAGTAGGGGTGTGTGGTCGGGGAGGGCAGTGAGGAAGTGGAGGGAAGGGGAGTGAGGGGAGGGAGAGCGGCAGTGGCGTAGGGGAGCTGGGTAGGGGAGGGCAGTGAGGAGCAGAAGGAAGGGGAGTAGGGGAGGGGAGTGGGGGAGGGGAGTGCAGTGAGGAGGTGAAGAGAAGGGGAGTGGGGGTGGGTATTGGGTTCGGAGAGTTGGGGAGCAGTAGTTGGGTAGGGGAGGGTGTAACGGATGTGGTGTTGGGGAGTGGGGTAGGGGAGTGTAGTAGCGGAGTGGGGTAGGGTAGTAGGGGGGGCGATTGGGGTAGGGGTGTGGGCGAGGCATGTGGGGTCGTGGAGTGGGGTAGGGGAGTTGTGGATGGGAGTGGGGTAGGGGAGTGGGGTAGGGGAGTGGGGTAGGGGAGTGGGATAGGGGAGTGCGGAGGGGAGTGCGGAAGGGGAGTGCGGAAGGGGAGTGCGGAAGGGGAGTGGGGAAGGGGAGTGCGGAAGGGGAGTGCTGAAGGGGAGTGCTGAAGGGGAGTGGGGAAGGGAGAGTGGTCAGGGAGCGCAGTGAAGAGGTGCTGGGAAGCGGAGAGGTGGACGGGAGTGGCGGGGAGGGGAGTGGGGGAGGGGAGGGGCATGGGAATGGGGAAGGGGAATGGGGTAGTGGAGTTGGGGAGGGGATGAGTTAGGGGAGTGGGGTAGGGGTGCGCAGTGAGGAGGTGGAGGGAAGGGGAGTGGGGGAGTAGAGTGTGGGATGTGTCTGGGGTCGGGAAGTTGGGTAGTGGAGGGCAGAGAGGAGGTGGAGGGAAGGTGTGGGGGAGGGGTGTGGTGTAGGAGAGTTGGGGAGCGGAGTGGGGAAGGGGAGTGGTGTCGGGGATTGGGGTGGGGGTGTCGGGGAGCGGAGTGGGGTAGGGTAGTGCGGTAGGTGTGTGGGGGAGGGGAGTGGGGGATGGGAGTGTGGTAGCGGAGGGCAGTGAGGAGGTGCAGGGAAGCGGAGTGGGGGAGGGGCGGGGAGTGAGGAGGTGCAGGGGAGGGGAGTGGGGGAGGGGAGTGGGGGTGGGAGTGGGGGAGGGTATTTGGGGAGGGGGTGGGGTCGGGGTTTGGGTTGGGGGAGGGATGTGAGGGAGGGTAGTGGGGTAGGGTAGTGGGGTAGGGGAGTGGGGTAGGGGAGTGGTGTATGGGAGTGGGGGAGGGGAGTGAGGGGAGTTACAGAGAGGAGGGGGAGGGGAGTGTGTAAGGAAGTGGGGGAGCGGAGTTGGGGAGGGTTGTAGTGTAGGGGATTGGCGGTGGGGAGTGGGGGAAGGGAGTGGGGATTGGTTGTGATGTAGTGGAGTGGGGGAGGGGGGTGGGGGAGGAGAGCGAGGTCGGGGAGGTCGTCAGGGGAGTGGGGGAGGGGAGTTGTTAGAGGTGAGTGTGGGAGGGGAGCGGGGGAGTGGATTGGGGAGGGGAGTTTGCGAGTGGGGTTCGGGAGGTGAGTGGGGGAGGTGAGTGGGGGAGGTGAGTGGGGGAGGGGAGTGGGGGAGGGGAGTGGGGGAGGGGAGTGAGGGAAAGGAGTTGGGGAGGGGAGTTGGGGAGGGGAGTTGGGGTAGGGGAGTGAGGGAGGGGTGTTGTGGATGGGAGTTGCGGAGGGGAGTTGGGGAGTGTAGTGGGGTATGGGAGTTGGTGATGGGAGTTGGTGATGGGAGTGGGTGAGGAAAGTTGGGGAGGGGAGTTGGAGAGGGGTGTGTGTTAAGTGAGTGGGGTAGGGGAGTGTGGTAGGGGAGTGGGGTAGGGGAGTGGGGTAGGGGTTTGGGGGAGGGGAGTGGGGTAGGGGTGTGGGGGAGGGGAGTGGGGTAGGGGAGTGGGGTAGGGGAGTGGGGTAGGGGAGTGGGTTTCGGGGAGTGGGTTTCGGGGAGTGGGTTTAGGGGAGTGGGTTTAGGGGAGTGGTGTAGGGGAGTGGTGTAGGGGAGTGGGGTAGGGGAGAGGGTAGGGGAGTGGGGTAGGGGAGTGGGGTAGGGGAGTGGGGTGGTGGAGGGCAGTGATGAGGTGGAATGAAGGGGAGTGGCCTAGGAAGTGGGGGAGGGCAGTGCCGTAGGGGAGTTGGGGAGGGCAGTGCCGTAGGGGAGTTGGGGAGGGGAGGGCAGTAAGGAGGTGAAGGGGTGTAGGGGAGGTGAGTGGGGGAGGGAAGTGAGTTAGGGGAGTGGGGTAGGGGAGTGGGATGTAGAGTAGGATAGCGGTGTGGGGTCGGGGAGCGCAGTGAGGATGTGGAGGGAAGGGAAGAGGGGGAGTGGAGTGGTGGAGGTGTGTGGTTTAGGGGAGTGGGGCAGGGGAGTGGTGTATGGGAGTGGGGGAGGGGAGTGAGGGGAGTTACAGAGAGGAGGGGGAGGGGAGTGGGTAAGGAAGTGGGGGAGGGGAGTGGTGGAGGTGTGTGGTTTAGGGGATTGGGGCAGGGGAGTGGGACAGGGGAGTTGGGTAGGGGATTTGGGTAGGGGAGTTGGGTAGGGGAGTTTGGTAGGGGAGTTTGGTAGGGGAGTTCGGTAGGGGAGCACAGTGAGGAGATGGAGGGAAGGGGAGAGAGGGAGGGGAGTGGGTGATGTGAGTGGGGTAGGGGTGGTGGGTACAGAAGTGCAGTGAGGAGGTGGAGAGTAAGTGAGTGGGGCAGGGGAGTGGGGCAGGGGAGTGGGGCAGGGGAGTGGTGCAGGGGAGTGGGGCAGGGGAGTGGGGCAGGGGAGTGTGGTAGAGTAGGGCACTGAGGAGGTGGAGGTAAGTGGAGTGGGGGAGGGGAGTGGGGAAGGGGAGTGGGGGAGGGGAGTCGGGCAGGGGAGTCGGGCAGGGGAGTCGGGCAGGGGAGTCGGGCAGCGGAGTGGGGCAGGGGAGTGTGGTAGATTAGGGCACTGAGGAGGTGGAGGTAAGCGGAGTGAGGTAGGGGTGTGGGGCAGTGGAGTGGGGTAGGTTAGGGTGGGAGGGGAGTGGGGGAGTGGGGGAGGGGGGTGGGGTATGGGAGTTGGTGTGGGGTGTGCGGGAGGGGAGTTGGGGAGGGGAGTTGGAAAGGGAAGAGAGGGGAGTGGAGTCGGGGAGGGGAGTGGAGTTGGGGAAGGGAGTGGAGTCGGATAGGGGAGTGGGATAGGGGAATGGGATAGGGGAGTGGGATCGGGGAGTGGGATAGGGGAGTGGGGGAGGGGAGTGGGGGAGGGGAGTGGGGGAGAGGAGTGGGGGAGGGGTGAGGGGGAAGGGAGTTGGGGAGGGGAGTTGGGGAGGGGTGTTGGGGAGGGGAGTTGGGGAGGGGAGTGGGGTGTTGGAGTGGTGAAAGGGAGTGGGGTATGGGAATGTTGTAGGGGAGTGGGGTTGGGGTGGGGGAGTGGGGTGGGGGAGTGCGGTTGGGGAGTGGGGTTGGGGAGTGAGGTTGGGGAGTGGGGTAGTGGAGTGGGGTAGGGGAGTGGGGTGGGGGAGTGGGGTGGGGGAGTGGGGTGGGTGAGTGGGGTGGGGGAGTGGGGTGTTGGAGTGGTGGAAGGGAGTGGGGTATGGGAATGGTGGAGGGGAGTGGGGTGGGGGAGCGGGGTGGGGGAGCGGGGTGGGGGAGCTGGGTAGGGGAGAGGGGTAGGGGAGCGGGGTAGGGGAGCGGGGTAGGGGAGAGGGGTAGGGGAGAGGGGTAGGGGAGAGTTGTAGGGGAGTGGGGTAGGGGAGTGGGGTAGGGGAGAGAGGTGGGGAGAGAGGTACGGGAGTGAGGTACGGGTGTGAGGTAGATGGATGGCGGAGGAGATTGAGGTAGTGGAATGGGGGAAGGGAGTGGGCGAGGGGAGTGGGTGAGGGTATGGGGGGCGGTAACTGGGGGAGTGGAGTGAGGTAGGGCAGTGTAGGAGTGGAGTGGGGATGTGGGGTAGGGGAGGGCAGTGAGGAGGTGGAGGGAAGGGGAGTGAGGTAGGGGTGTGGGGCAGTGGAGTGGGGTAGGTTAGTGTGCGAGGGGAGTGGGGGAGTGGGGGAGGGGAGTGGGGGAGGGGGGTGGGGTATGGGAGTTGGTGAGGGGTGTGCGGGAGGGGAGGTGGGGAGGGGAGTTGGAAAGGGAAGTGAGGGGAGTGGAGTCGGGGAGGGGAGTGGAGTCGGGGAGGGGAGTGGAGTCGGATAGGGGAGTGGGATAGGGGAGTGGGATAGGGGAGTGGGGGAGGGGAGTGGGGGAGGGGAGTGGGGGAGGGGAGTGGGGGAGGGGTGAGGGGGAGGGGAGTTGGGGAGGGGTCTTGGGGAGGGGAGTTGGGGAGGGGAGTTGGGGAGGGGAGTGGGGTGTTGGAGTGGTGGAAGGGATTGGGGTATGGGAATGGTGTAGGGGAGTGGGGTTGGGGTGTGGGAGGGGTGGGGGAGAGGGGTGGGGGAGTGGGGTGGGGGAGTGGGGTAGGGGAGTGGGGTAGGGGAGTGGGGTTGGGGAGTGGGGTTGGGGAGTGGGGTAGTGGAGTGGGGTAGGGGAGTGGGGTAGGGGAGTGGGGTTGGGGAGTGGGGAGGGGAGTGGGGTCGGTGAGTGGGGTGGGTGAGTGGGTTGGTGGAGTGGGGTGTTGGAGTGGTGGAAGGGAGTGGGGTATGGGAATGGCGACGGGGAGTGGGGACGGGGAGTGGGGACGCCGAGTGGGGACGCCGAGTGTGGACGCCGAGTGGGGACGCCGAGTGGGGATGGGGAGTGGGGACGGGGAGTGGGGACGGGGAGTTTGGACGGGGAGTGGGGACGGGGAGTGGGGACGGGGAGTGGGGACGGGGAGTGCGGACGGGGCGTGGGGGCGGGGCGTGGAGGCGGGGCGTGGGGCCGGGGAGTGTGGCCGGGGAGTGGGTCCCGGGAGTGGGGCCGGGGAGTGGGGCCGGGGATTGGGGCCGGGGATTGGGGCCGGGGATTGGTGATTGTGAGTGGAGCCGGTGCGTGGGGCAGGTGAGTGGGGCCGGTGAGTGGGGCCGGGGAGTGGGGCCGGTTAGTGGGGACGGGGAGTTGGGATGGGGAGTGGGGACGGTTAGTGGGGCCGGTTAGTGGGGACGGGGAGTGCGGACGGGGAGTGGGGACTGGGAGTGGGGATGGGGAGTGGGGATGCTGAGTGCGGATGGTCAGTGGGGACGGGGAGTGGGGACGGGGAGTGGGGACAGGGAGTGGGGACGGGCTGTGGGGACGGGCTGTGGGGACGGGGAGTGGGGACGGGGAGTGGGGACGGGGATTGGGGACGCTGAGTGGGGACGCTGAGTGGATTCGGCGATTGGGGACGGGCTGTGGGGACGGGCTGTGGGGACGGAGAGTGGGGACGGAGAGTGCAGACGGAGAGTGGGGACGGAGAGTGGGGACGGAGAGTGGGGACGGTGAGTGGGGACGGAGAGAGGGGACGGAGAGAGGGGACGGAGAGATGGGACGTTGAATGGCGACGGGGAGTGGGGACGGGGAGTGGGGACGGGGAGTGGGGACGCCAAGTGCGGACGGAGAGTGGGGACGGAGAGTGGGGACGGAGAGTGGGGACGCCGAGTGGGGACGCCGAGTGGGGACGGGGAGTGGGGACGGGGAGTGGGGACGGGGAGTTTGGACAGGGAGTGGGGACGGGGAGTGGGGACGGGGAGTGGGGACGGGGAGTGCGGACGGGGCGTGGGGGCGGGGCGTGGGGCCGGGGAGTGGGGCCAGGGAGTGGCTCCGGGGAGTGGGGCCGGGGAGTGGGGCCGGGGATTGGGGCCGGGGATTGGGGCCGGGGATTGGTGATGCTGAGTGGGGCCGGTAAGTGGGGCCGGGGAGTGGGGCCGGGGAGTGGGGCCGGTGATTGCGGCCGGGGAGTGGGGACGGAGAGTGCAGACGGAGACTGCGGACGGAGAGTGGGGACGGAGAGTGGGGATGGAGAGTGGGGACGGTGAGTGGGGATGGGGAGTGCAGACGGGGAGTGCGGACGGGGAGTGGGGACGGAGAGAGGGGACGGAGAGAGGGGACGTTGAATGGCGACGGGGAGTGTGGACGGGGAGTGGGGATGGGGAGTGGGGACGGGGAGTGGGGATGGGGAATGGGGACGCTGAGTGGGGACGGGGAGTGGGACGGGAAGTGGGGACGGGGAGTGGGGACGGGGAGTGTGGACGGGGAGTGCGGACGGGGCGTGGAGTCGGGGCGTGGGGTCGGGGCGTGGGGCCAGGGAGTGGGGCCAGGGAGTGGGTCCGGGGAGTGGGTCCGGGGAGTGGGGCCGGGGATTGGGGCCGGGGATTGGGGCCGGGGATTAATGATGGTGAGTGGGGCCGGTGAGTGGGGCCGGTGAGTGGGGCCGGGGAGAGGGGCCGGTTAGTTGGGACGGGGAGTTGGGACAGGGAGTGGGGACGGTTAGTGGGCACGGTTAGTGGGGACGGGGAGTGGGGATGGGGAGTGGGGACAGGGAGTGGGGACGGGCTGTGGTGACGGGCTGTGGGGACGGGGAGTGGGGACGGGGAGTGGGGACGGGGATTGGGGACGCTGAGTGGGGACGCTGAGTGGGCTCGGCGAGTGGGGACGGGCTGTGGGGACGGTCTGTGGGGATGGAGAGTGGGGACGGAGAGTGCAGACGGAGAGTGCGGACGGAGAGTGGGGACGGAGAGTGGGGACGGAGAGTGGGGACGGTGAGTGGGGACGGGGAGTGGGGACGGAGAGAGGGGACGGAGAGAGGGGACGTTGAATGGCGACGGGGAGTGGGGACGGGGAGTGGGGACGGGGAGTGGGGACGCCGAGTGGGGACGCTGAGTGGGGACGGGGAGTGGGGACGGGGAGTTTGGACGAGGAAGGGGACGGGGAGTGGGGACAGAGAGTGGGGACGGAGAGTTGGGACGCCGAGTGGGGACGCCGAGTGAGGATGGGGAGTGGGGACGGGGAGTGGGGACGGGGAGTTTGGACGGGGAGTGGGGACGGGGAGTGGGGACGGGGAGTGCGGACGGGGCGTGGGGGCGGGGCGTGGGGCCGGGGAGTGGGGCCGGGGAGTGGCTCCGGGGATTGGGGCCGGGGATTGGTGATGCTGAGTGGGGCCGGTGAGTGGGGCCGGTGAGTGGGGCCGGTGAGTGGGGCCGGGGAGTGGGGCCGGTTAGTGCAGACGGGGAGTTGGGACGGGGAGTGGGGATGGTTAGTGGAGCCGGTTAGTGGGGACGGGGAGTGGGGATGGGGAGTGGGGACTGGGAGTGGGGATGGGGAGTGGGGATGCTGAGTGCGGACGGTGAGTGGGGACGGGGAGTGGGGACGGGGAGTGGGGACTGTGAGTGGGGATGGGGAGTGGGGATGCTGAGTGCGGACGGTGAGTGGGGACGGGGAGTGGGGACGGGGAATGGGGACGGGGATTGGGGACGGCGAGTGGGGACGGCGAGTGGGGACTGCGAATGGGGACGGGGAGTGGGGACGGGGAGTGCGGAAGGTGAGTGGGGACGGGGAGTGGGGATGGGGAGTGGGGATGGGGAGTGGGGACGGAGAGAGGGGACGTTGAATGGGGACGGGGAGTGGGCACGGGGAGTGGGGACGGGGAGTTTGGACGGGGAGTGGGGACGGGGAGTGGGGACGGGGAGTGCGGACGGGGCGTGGGGGCGGGGCGTGGGGCCGGGGAGTGGGGCCGGGGAGTGGCTCCGGGGAGTGGGGCCGGGGAGTGGGGCCGGGGATTGGGGCCGGGGATTGGGGCCGGGGATTGGTGATGCTGAGTGGGGCCGGTGAGTGGGGCCGGTGAGTGGGGCCGGTGAGTGGGGCCGGGGAGTGGGGCCGGTTAGTGGGGACGGGGAGTTGGGACGGGGAGTGGGGATGGTTAGTGGAGCCGGTTAGTGGGGACGGGGAGTGGGGATGGGGAGTGGGGACTGGGAGTGGGGATGGGGAGTGGGGATGCTGAGTGCGGACGGTGAGTGGGGACGGGGAGTGGGGACGGGGAGTGGGGAATGTGAGTGGGGATGGGGAGTGGGGATGCTGAGTGCGGACGGTGAGTGGGGACGGGGAGTGGGGACGGGGAATGGGGACGGGGATTGGGGACGGCGAGTGGGGACGGCGAGTGGGGACGGCGAATGGGGACGGGGAGTGGGGACGGGGAGTGCGGAAGGTGAGTGGGGACGGGGAGTGGGGATGGGGAGTGGGGATGGGGAGTAGGGACGGAGAGAGGGGACGTTGAATGGGGACGGGGAGTGGGCACGGGGAGTGGGGACGGGGAGTGGCGACGGCGAGAGGGGACGGCGAGAGGGGACGCTGAGTGGGGACGGTGAGTGGGGACGGAGAGTGGGGACGGTGAGAGGGGATGTTGAGTTGCGACGGGGAGTGGTGACGGGGAGTGGGGGCGGGGAGTGTGGACGGTGAGTGGGGACGGTGAGTGGGGACGGGCAGTGGGGACGGGCAGTGGGGACGGCGAGAGGGGACGGCGAGAGGGGACGGCGAGAGGGGACGGCGAGTGGGGACAGGGAGTGGGGACGGGGAGTGGCGACGGGGAGTGGCGACGGGGAGTGGGGACGCTGAGATGGTGCGCTGAGTGGGGGCGGGGAGTGGGGGCGGGGAGTATGGGCGGGGCGTGGGGGCGGGGCGTGGGGGCGGGGCGTGGGGCCGGGGCGTGGGGCCGGGGAGTGGGGCCGGGGAGTGGGGCCAGGGATTGGGGCCGGGGATTGGTGACGGTGAGTGGGGCCGGTGAGTGGGGCCGGTGATTGCGGCCGGGGAGTGGGGCCGGTTAGTGGGGACGGGGAGTTGGGACGGGGAGTGGGGATGGTTAAAGGGGCCAGTTAGTGGGGACGGGGAGTGGGGACGGGGAGTGGGGATGCTGAGTGCGGACGCTGAGTGGGGATGGGGAGTGGGGACGGGGAGTGGGGACGCCGAGTGGGGACGCCGAGTGGGGACGCTGAGTGGGGACGGGGAGTGGGGACGAGGAGTGGGGACGGGGAGTTTGGACGGGAAGTGGGGACGGGGAGTGGGGACGGGGAGTGGAGACGGGGAGTGCGGACGGGGCGTGGGGTCGGGGCGTGAGGGCGGGGCGTGGGGCCGGGGAGTGGGTCCGGGGAGTGGGGCCGGGGAGTGGGGCCGGGGATTGGGGCCGGGGATTGGGGCCGGGGATTGGTGACGGTGAGTGGGGCCGGTGAGTGGGGCCGGTGATTGGGGCCGGGGAGTGGGGCCGGTTAGTGGGGACGGGGAGTTGGGACGGGGAGTGGGGATGGTTAGTGGGGCCAGTTAGTGGGGACGGGGAGTGGGGACGGGGAGTGGGGCTGCTGAGTGCGGACGGTGAGTGGGGACGGGGAGTGGGGACGGGGAGTGGGGACGGGCTGTGGGGACGGGCTGTGGGGACGGCGAGTGGGGACGGCGAGTGGGGACGGAGAATGGGGACGGAGAGTGCAGACGGAGAGTGCGGACGGAGAGTGGGGACGGAGAGTGGGGACGGAAAGTGGGGACGGTGAGTGGGGACGGGGAGTGCGGACGGGGAGTGGGGACGGAGAGAGGGGACGGAGAGAGGGGACGTTGAATGGCGACAGGGAGTGGGGACGCGGAGTGGGGACGGGGAGTGGGGACGCCGAGTGGGGACGCCGAGTGGGGACGCTGAGTGGGGACGGGGAGTGGGGACGGGGAGTGGGGACGGGGAGTGCGGACGGGGCGTGGCGTCGGGGCGTGGGGTCGGGGCGTGGGGCCGGGGAGTGGGGCCGGGGTGTGGGTCCGGGGAGTGGGGCTGGGGATTGGGGCCGGGGATTGGGGCCAGGGATTGGTGATGGTGAGTGGGGCCGGTGAGTGGAGCCGGTGAGTGGGGCCGGTGAGTGGGTCCGGGGAGTGGGGCCGGTTAGTTGGGACGGGGAGTTGGGACGGGGAGTGGGGACGGTTAGTGGGGCCGGTTAGTGGGGACGCGGAGTGGGGACGGGGAGTGGGGACTGGGAGTGGGGATGGGGAGTGGGGATGCTGAGTGTGGACGGTGAGTGGGGACGGGGAGTGGGGACGGGGAGTGGGGACAGGGATTGGGGATGCTGAGTGGGGACGCTGAGTGGGCTCGGCCAGTGGGGACGGGCTGTGGGGACGGGCTGTGGGGATGGAGAGTGGGGACGGAGAGTGCAGACGCAGAGTGCGGACGGAGAGTGGGGACGGAGAGTGGGGATGGAGAGTGGGGACGGTGAGTGGGGACGGGGAGTGCGGACGGGGAGTGCGGACGGGGAGTGGGGACGGAGAGAGGGGACGGAGAGATGGGACGTTGAATGGCGACGGGGAGTGGGGACGGGGAGTGGGGACGGGGAGTGGGGACGCCGAGTGGGGACGGAGAGTGGGGACGGAGAGTGCAGACGGAGAGTGCGGACGGAGAGTGGGGACGGAGAGTGGGGACAGAGAGTGGGGACGGTGAGTGGGGACGGGGAGTGCGACGGGGAGTGCGGACGGGGAGTGGGGACGGAGAGGGGACGGAGAGAGGGGACGTTGAATGGCGACGGGGAGTGGGGACGGGGAGTGGGGATGGAGAGTGCAGATGGAGAGTGCGGAAGGAGCGTGGGGACGGAGAGTGGGGACGGAGAGTGGGGACGGTGAGTGGGGACGGGGAGTGCGACGGGGACTGCGGACGGGGAGTGGGGACGGAGAGGGGATGGAGAGAGGGGACGTTGAATGGCGACGGGGAGTGGGGACGGGGAGTGGGGACGGGGAGTGGGGACGCCGAGTGGGGACGCCGAGTGCGGACGCCGAGTGGGGACGGGGAGTGGGTACGGGGAGTGGGGACGGGGAGTTTGGACGGGGAGTGGGGACGGGGAGTGCGGACGGGGCGTGGGGGCGTGGCGTGGGGCCGGGGAGTGGGGCCGGGGAGTGGCTCCGGGGAGTGCGGCCGGGGAGTGGGGCCGGGGATTGGGGCCGGGGATTGGTGATGGTGAGTGGGGCCGGTGAGTGGGGCCGGTGAGTGGGGCCGGTGAGTGGGGCCGGGGAGTGGGTCCGGTTAGTGGGGACGGGGAGTTGGGACGGGGAGTGGGGACGGTTAGTGTGGCCGGTTAGTGGGGACGGGGAGTGGGGACGGGGAGTGGGGACTGGGAGTGGGGATGGGGAGTGGGGATGCTGAGCTCGGACGGTGAGTGGGGACGGGGAGTGGGGACGGGGAGTGGGGATGGGCTGTGGTGACGGGCTGTGGGGACGGGGAGTTGGGACGGGGAGTGGGGACGGGGAGTGGGGACGGGGATTGGGGACGCTGAGTGGGGACGCTGAGTGGGCTCGGCGAGCGGGGACGGGCTGTGGGGACGGGCTGTGGGGACGGCGAGTGGGGACGGCGAGTTGGGACGGCAAGTGGGGACGGGGAGTGGGGATGGGGAGTGGAGACGGTGAGTGCGGACGGAGAATGGGGACGGAGAGAGGGGACGGAGAGTGGGGACGGTGAGTCGGGACGGTGAGTGGGTATGGTGAGTGGGGACGGGGAGTGGGGACGGGGAGTGCGGACGGGGATTGCGGATCGTGAGTGGGGACGGGGAGTGGGGACGGGGAGTGGGGACGGGGAGTGGGGACGCCGAGTCGGGACGGCGAGTGGGGACGGCGAGTGGGGACGGAGAGTGGTGACGGCGAGTGGGGATGGCGAGTGGGGACGCCGAGTGGGGATGGGGAGTGGGGATGCTGAGTGCGGACGGTGAGTGGGGACGGGCAGTGGGGACGGGCAGTGGGGACGGTGAGTGGGGACGGGGAGTGGGGACGGTTAGTGGGGCCGGTTAGTGGGGACGGGGAGTGGGGACGGGGAGTGGGGCCGGGGAGTGGGTCCGGGGAGTGGGGCCGGGGAGTGGGGCCGGGGATTGGGGCCGGGGATTGGGGCCGGGGATTGGTGATGGTGAGTGGGGCCGGTGAGTGCGGCCGGTGAGTGGGGCCGGCGAGTGGGGCCGGGGAGTGGGGCCGGTTAGTTGGAACGGGGAGATGGGACGGGGAGTGGGGACGGTTAGTGGGCCGGTTAGTGGGGACGGGTAGTGAGGATGGGGAGTGGGGACTGGGAGTGGGGATGGGGAGTGGGGATGCTGAGTGCGGACGGTGAGTGGGGACGGGGAGTGGGGACGGGGAGTGGGGACAGGGAGTGGGGACGGGCTGTGGGGACGGGCTGTGGGGACGGGGAGTGGGGACGGGGAGTGGGGACGGGGAGTGGGGACGGGGATTGGGGACGCTGAGTGGTGACGCTGAGTGGGCTCGGCGAGTGGGGACGGGCTGTGGGGACGGGCTGTGGGGACGGCGAGTGGGGACGGCGAGTTGGGACGGCAAGTGGGGACGGGGAGTGGGGATGGGGAGTGGAGACGGTGAGTGCGGACGGAGAATGGGGACGGAGAGAGGGGACGGAGAGTGGGGACGGTGAGTCGGGACGGTGAGTGGGTATGGTGAGTGGGGACGGGGAGTGGGGACGGGGAGTGCGGACGGGGATTGCGGATCGTGAGTGGGGACGGGGAGTGGGGACGGGGAGTGGGGACGGGGAGTGGGGACGCCGAGTCGGGACGGCGAGTGGGGACGGCGAGTGGGGACGGAGAGTGGGGACGGGCTGTGGGGACGGTCTGTGGGGACGGAGAGTGGGGACAGAGAGTGCAGACGGAGAGTGCGGACGGAGAGTGGGGACAGAGAGTGGGGACGGAGAGTGGGGACGGTGAGTGGGGACGGGGAGTGCGACGGGGAGTGCGGACGGGGAGTGGGGACGGAGAGAGGGGACGGAGAGAGGGGACGTTGAATGGCGACGGGGAGTGGGGACGAGTAGTGGGGACAGGGAGTGGGGACGCCGAGTGGGGACGCCGAGTGGGGTCGCTGAGTGGGGACGGGGAGTGGGGGCGGGGAGTGGGGACGGGGAGTTTGGACGGGGAGTGGGGACGGGGAGTGGGAACGGGGAGTGGGGACGGGGAGTGCGGACGGGGCGTGGAGGCGGGGCGTGGGGCCGGGGAGTGGGGCCGGGGAGTGGCTCCGGGGAGTGGGGCCGGGGAGTGGATCCGGGGATTGGGGCCGCGGATTGGGGCCGGGGATTGGTGATGGTGAGTGGGGCCGGTGAGTGGGGTCGGTTAGTGGGGCCGGTGAGTGGGGCTGGGGAGTGGGGCCGGTTAGTGGGGATGGGGAGTTGGGACAGGGAGTGGGGACGGTTAGTGGGGCCGGTTAGTGGGGACGTGGAGTGGGGACGGGGAGTGGGGACTGGGAGTGGGGATGGGGAGTGTGGATGCTGAGTGCGGACGGTGAGTGGGGACGGGGAGTGGGGACGGGGAGTGGGGACGGGCTGTGGGGACGGGCTGTGAAGACGGGGAGTTGGGACGGGGAGTGGGGACGGGGAGTGGGGACGGGGATTGGGGACGCTGAGTGGGGACGCTGAGTGGGCTCGGCGAGTGGGGACGGGATGTGGGGACGGGCTGTGGGGACGGCGAGTGGGGACGGCGAGTGGGGACGGGGAGTGGGGACGGGGAGTGGAGACGGTGAGTGGGGACGGAGAATGGGGATGGAGAGAGGGGACGGAGAGTGCGGACGGAGAGTGCGGACGGAGAGTGGGGATGGAGAGTGGGGACGGTGAGTGGGTACGGTGAGTGGGGACGGGGAGTGGGGACGGGGAGAGCGGACGGGGAGTGCGGACGGTGAGTGGGGACGGGGAGTGGAGACGGGGAGTGGGGACGGGGAGTGGGGACGGGGAGTGGGGACATTGAATGGCGATGGGGAGTGGGGACGGTGAGTGGGGACGGTGAGTGGGGACGGGGAGTGGGGATGGGGAGTGCGGACGGGGAGTTCGGACGGGGATTGCGGACGGTGAGTGGGGACGGGGAGTGGGGACTGGGAGTGGGGACGGGGAGTGGGGATGGCGAGTGGGGACGGAGAGTGGGGACGGCGAGTGGGGACGGCGAGTGGGGATGGCGAGTGGGGACGCTGAGTGGGGTCGCCGAGTGGGGACGCCGAGTGGTGACGCCGAGTGGGGACGGGGAGTGGGGACGGGGAGTGTGGACGGGGAGCTTGGATGGGGAGTGGGGACGGGGAGTGCGGACGGGGAGTGCGGACGGGGAGTGCGGTCGGGGAGTGCGCTCTGGGAGTGCGGTCGTGGAGTGGGGACGGGAGTGGGGACGGGGAGTGCGGACGGGGAGTGGGGACGGGGAGTGGGGCCACTGACTGCGGACGGTGAGTGCGGACGGGGAGTGGGGACGGGGAGTGGGTACGGGGAGTGGGGACGGGGAGTTTGGACGGGGAGTGGGGACGGGGAGTGAGGACGGGGAGTGCGGACGGGGAGTGCGGACGGTGAGAGCGGTCGGGGGGTGCGGTCGGGGAGAGGGGACGGGGAGCGGGGAAGGGGAGTGCGGACGGGGAGTGGGGACGGGGAGTGGGGACACTGAGTGCGGACGGTGAGTGGGGACGGAGAGTGGGGACGGTGTGTGTGGACGGTGTGTGTGGACGGTGTGTGGGGACGGAGTGCGGAGACAGGGAGTGGGGACGGGGAGTTTGGACGGGGAGTTTGGACGGGGAGTGGGGACGGGTAGTGGGGACGGGGAGTGGCGACGGGGAGTGGCGACGGGGAGTGGGGTCGGCGAGTGGGGACGCCGAGTGGGGACGCCGAGTGGGGACAGGGAGTGGGGGACGGGGAGTGGGGACGCCGAGTGGGGACGGGGAGTGGGGACGGGGAGTGTGGACGGGGAGTTTGGACGGGCAGTGGGGACGGGGAGTGTGGACGGGGAGTGGGGACGGGGAGTGCGGTCGGGGAGTGGGGACGGGGAGTGCGGACGGGGAGTGGGGGCGGGGAGTGCGGACGGGGTGTGGGGTTCGGGGAGTGGGGACGGGGAGTGGGGACGGGGAGTGGGGACACTGAGTGCGGACGGTGAGCGGGGACGGAGAGTGCGGAAGGTGAGTGGGGACGGAGAGAGCGGATGGAGAGTGGGGACAGAGAGTGGGGACGGAGAGTGGGGACGGAGAGTGGGGACGGAGAGTGGGGACGGAGAGAGGGGACGGAGAGTGGGGACGGTGAGTGGGGACGGTGAGTGGGGACGGGGAGTGGGGACGGGGAGTGGGGACGGTGTGTGTGGACGGTGTGTGTGGACGGTGTGTGGGGACGGAGTGCGGGGACGTGGAGTGGGGACGGGGAGTGGGGACGGGGAGTGGGGACGGTGTGTGTGGACGGTGTGTGTGGACGGTGTGTGGGGACGGAGTGCGGGGACACCGAGTGGGGACGCCGAGTGGGGATGCCGAGTGGGGACGGGGAGTTTGGACGGGGAGTGGGGACGCCGAGTGGGGACGGGGAGTGGGGACGGGTAGTGGGGACGGGCAGTGGCGACGGGGAGTGGGGACACTGAGTGCGGACGGTGAGTGGGGACGGAGAGTGGGGACGGTGTGTGTGGACGGTGTGTGTGGACGGTGTGTGGGGACGGAGTGCGGGGACACCGAGTGGGGATGCCGAGTGGGGACGCCGAGTGGGGACGGGGAGTTTGGACGGGGAGTGGGGACGCCGAGTGGGGACGGGGAGTGGGGACGGGTAGTGGGGACGGGCAGTGGCGATGGGGAGTGGCGACGGGGAGTGGGGTCGGCGAGTGGGGACGCCGAGTGGGGACGCCGAGTGGGGACGCCGAGTGGGGACGGGGAGTGGGGACGGGTAGTGGGGACGGGCAGTGGCGACGGGGAGTGGGGACACTGAGTGCGGACGGTGAGTGGGGACGGAGAGTGGGGACGGTGTGTGTGGACGGTGTGTGTGGACGGTGTGTGGGGACGGAGTGCGGGGACACCGAGTGGGGACGCCGAGTGGGGACGCCGAGTGGGGACGGGGAGTTTGGACGGGGAGTGGGGACGCCGAGTGGGGACGGGGAGTGGGGACGGGTAGTGGGGACGGGCAGTGGCGACGGGGAGTGGCGACGGGGAGTGGGGTCGGCGAGTGGGGACGCCGAGTGGGGACGCCGAGTGGGGACGCCGAGTGGGGACAGGGAGTGGGGACGGGGAGTGGGGACGCCGAGTGGGGACGGGGAGCGGGGACGGGGAGTGTGGACGGGGAGTTTGGACGGGCAGTGGGGACGGGGAGTGCGGACGGGGAGTGGGGGCGGGGAGTGCGGACGGGGTGTGAGGTTCGGGGAGTGAGGTCGGGGAGTGGGGACGGGGAGTGGGGACGGGGAGTGGGGACACTGAGTGCGGACGGTGAGTGGGGACGGAGAGTGGGGACGGTGTGTGTGGACGGTGTGTGTGGACGGTGTGTAGGGACGGAGTGCGGGGACGGGGAGTGGGGACGGGGAGTTTGGACGGGGAGTTTGGACGGGGAGTGGGGACGGGTAGTGGGGACGGGGAGTGGCGACTGGGAGTGGCGACGGGGAGTGGGGTCGGCGAGTGGGGACGCCGAGTGGGGACGCCGAGTGGGGATGCCGAGTGGGGACAGGGAGTGGGGACGGGGATTGGGGACGCCGAGTGGGGACGGGGAGTGGGGACGCGGAGTGTGGACGGGGAGTTTGGACGGGCAGTGGGGACGGGGAGTGGGGACGGGGTGTGGGGACGGGGAGTGCGGTCGGGGAGTGGGGACGGGGAGTGCGGACGGGGAGTGGGGGCGGGGAGTGCGGACGGGGTGTGGGGTTCGGGGAGTGGGGACGGGGAGTGGGGATGGGGAGTGGGGACACTGAGTGCGGACGGTGAGCGGGGACGGAGAGTGCGGACGGTGAGTGGGGACGGAGAGAGCGGATGGAGAGTGGGGACAGAGAGTGGGGACGGAGAGTGGGGACGGAGAGTGGGGACGGAGAGTGGGGACGGAGAGAGGGGACGGAGAGTGGGGACGGTGAGTGGGGACGGTGAGTGGGGACGGGGAGTGGGGACGGGGAGTGGGGACGGTGTGTGTGGACGGTGTGTGTGGACGGTGTGTGGGGACGGAGTGCGGGGACGTGGAGTGGGGACGGGGAGTGGGGACACCGAGTGGGGACGCCGAGTGGGGACGCCGAGTGGGGACGGGGAGTTTGGACGGGGAGTGGGGACGCCGAGTGGGGACGGGGAGTGGGGACGGGTAGTGGGGACGGGCAGTGGCGACGGGGAGTGGCGACGGGGAGTGGGGTCGGCGAGTGGGGACACCGAGTGGGGACGCCGAGTGGGGACGCCGAGTGGGGACAGGGAGTGGGGACGGGGAGTGGGACGCCGTGTGGGGACGGGGAGTGGGGACGGGGAGTGTGGACGGGGAGTTGGGACGGGCAGTGGGGACGGGGAGTGCGGACGGGGAGTGGGGGCGGGGAGTGCGGACGGGGTGTGAGGTTCGGGGAGTGGGGTCGGGGAGTGGGGACGGGGAGTGCGGACGGGGAGTGGGGGCGGGGAGTGCGGATGGGGTGTGGGGTTCGGGGAGTGGGGACGGGGAGTGGGGACGGTTAGTGGGGACACTGAGTGCGGACGGTGAGCGGGGACGGAGAGTGCGGACGGTGAGTGGGGACGGAGATAGCGGATGGAGAGTGGGGACGGAGAGTGGGGACGGAGAGTGGGGACGGAGAGAGGGGACGGAGAGTGGGGACAGTGAGTGGGGACGGTGAGTGGGGATGGGGAGTGGGGACGGGGAGAGCGGACGGGGAGTGCGGACGGAGAGTGGGGACGCCGAGTGGGGACAGGGAGTGGGGATGGGGAGTGGGGACGGGGAGAGCGGACGGGGAGTGCGGACGGAGAGTGGGGACGGTGAGTGGGGACGGAGAGAGGGGACGGAGAGTGGGGACGGTGAGTGGGGACGGGGAGTGGGGACGGGGATTGCGGACGGGGAGAGCGGACGGGGAGTGCGGACGGTGAGTGGGGATGGGGAGTGGGGACGGGGTGTGGGGACGGGGAGTGGGGACGGGGTGTGGGGACGGAGAGAGGGGACGTTGAATGGCGACGGGGAGTGGGGACGGGGAGTGGGGACGGGGATTGGTGATGGTGAGTGGGGCCGGTGTGTGGGGCCGGTTAGTGGGGCCGGTGAGTGGGGCCGGGGAGTGGGGCCGGTTAGTGGGGACGGGGATTTGGGACGGGGAGTGGGGACGGTTAGTGGGGCCGGTTAGTGGGGACGTGGATTGGGGATGGGGAGTGGGGACTGGGAGTGGGGATGGGGAGTGTGGATGCTGAGTGCGGACGGTGAGTGGGGACGGGGAGTGGGGACGGGGAGTGGGGATGGGCTGTGGGGACGGGCTGTGAAGACGGGGAGTTGGGACTGGGAGTGGGGACGGGGAGTGGGGACGGGGATTGGGGACGCTGAGTGGGGACGCTGAGTGGGCTCGGCGAGTGGGGACGGGATGTGGGGACGGGCTGTGGGGATGGCGAGTGGGGACGGCGAGTGGGGACGGGGAGTGGGGACGGGGAGTGGAGACGGTGAGTGGGGACGGAGAATGGGGATGGAGAGAGGGGACGGAGAGTGCGGACGGAGAGTGCGGACGGAGAGTGGGGATGGAGAGTGGGGACGGAGAGTGGGGACGGTGAGTGGGGACGGTGAGTGGGGACGGAGAGAGGGGACATTGAATGGCGATGGGGAGTGGGGACGGTGAGTGGGGACGGTGAGTGGGGACGGGGAGTGGGGACGCCGAGTGGGGACGGGGAGTGGGGATGGGGAGTGCGGACGGGGATTGCGGACTGTGAGTGGGGACGGGGAGTGGGGACGGGGAGTGGGGACGGGGAGTGGGGATGGTGAGTGGGGACGGAGAGTGGGGACGACGAGTGGGGACGGCGAGTGAGGATGGCGAGTGGGGACGCCGAGTGGGGTCGCCGAGTGGGGACGCCGAGTGGTGACGCCGAGTGGGGATGGGGAGTGGGGACGGGGAGTGTGGGCGGGGAGCTTGGATGGGGAGTGGGGACGGGGAGTGGGGACGGGGAGTGCGGACGTGGAGTGCGGTCGGGGAGTGCGCTCTGGGAGTGCGGTCGTGGAGTGGGGACGGGAGAGGGGACGGGGAGTGCGGACGGGGAGTGGGGACGGGGAGTGGGGACACTGACTGCGGACGATGAGTGCGGACGGGGAGTGGGGACGGGGAGTGGGTACGGGGAGTGGGGACGGGGAGTTTGGACGGTGAGAGCGGTCGGGGGGTGCGGTCGGGGAGAGGGGACGGGGAGTGGGGAAGGGGAGTGCGGACGGGGAGTGGGGACGGGGAGTGGGGACACTGAGTGCGGACGGTGAGTGGGGACGGAGAGTGCGGGCGGGGAGTGCGGACGGTGAGAGCGGTCGGGGGGTGCGGTTGGGGAGAGGGGACGGGGAGTGGGGAAGGGGAGTGCGGGGACGGGGAGTGGGGACGGGGAGTGGGGACACCGAGTGGGGACGCCGAGTGGGGACGCCGAGTGGGGACGGGGAGTTTGGACGGGGAGTTTGGACGGGGAGTGGGGACGGGTAGTGGGGACGGGGAGTGGTGACGGGGAGTGGCGACGGGGAGTGGGGTCGGCGAGTGGGGACGCCGAGTGGGGACGCCGAGTGGGGACGCCGAGTGGGGACAGGGAGTGGGGACGGGGAGTGGGGACGCCGAGTGGGGACGGGGAGTGGGGACGGGGAGTGTGGACGGGGAGTTTGGACGGGCAGTGGGGACGGGGAGTGGGGACGGGGAGTGGGGACGGAGAGTGCGGTCGGAGAGTGGGGACGGGGAGTGCGGACGGGGAGTGGGGTTCGGGGAGTGGGGACGGGGAGTGGGGACGGGGAGTGGGGACACTGAGTGCGGACGGTGAGCGGGGACGGAGAGTGCGGACGGTGAGTGGGGATGGAGAGAGCGGATAGAGAGTGGGGACAGAGAGTGGGGACGGAGAGTGGGGACGGAGAGTGGGGACGGAGAGTGGGGACGGAGAGAGGGGACGGAGAGTGGGGACGGTGAGTGGGGACGGTGAGTGGGGACGGGGAGTGGGGACGGGGAGTGGGGACGGGGAGTGGGGACGGGGATTGCGGACGGGGAGAGCGGACGGGGAGTGCGGACGGTGAGTGGGGATGGGGAGTGGGGACGGGGTGTGGGGACGGGGAGTGGGGACGGGGTGTGGGGACGGAGAGAGGGGACGTTGAATGGCTACGGGGAGTGGGGACGGGGAGTGGGGACGGAGAGTGGGGATGGGGAGAGGGGACGGGGAGTGGTGACGGTGAGAGGGGACGGCGAGAGGGGACGGTGAGAGGGGACGGCGAGAGGGGACGCTGAGTGGGGACGGAGAGTGGAGCCGGTGAGAGGGGATGTTGAGTTGCGTCGGGGAGTGTGGATGGTGAGTGGGGACGGTGAGTGGGGATGGTAAGTGGGGACGGGCAGTGGGGACGTGCAGTGGGGACGGCGAGAGGGGACAGGTAGTGGGGACGGGGAGTGGGGACGGGGAGTGGCGACGGGGAGTGGCGACGGGGAGTGGGGACGGGGAGTGGGGACGGTGATTGGGGAAGGTGATGGGGGACGGTGAGTTGGGACGGTGAGTGGGGACGGTGAGTGGGGAGGGTGAATGGGGAGGGTGATTGGGGAGGGTGAGTGGGGACGGAGAGAGCGGACGGTGTGTGTGGATGGTGTGTGGGGACGGAGAGTGGGGACGGGGAGTGGGGACGGGGAGTGGGGACGGGGAGTGGAGTGGGGGTGGAGTGGGGTGGTGGTGGAGTGTAGTGGTGGTGGAGTGGAGTGGGGTGGTGGAGTGGAGTGGGGTGGTGGTGGAGTGGGGTGGTGGTGGAGTGGGGTGGGGTGGTGGTGGAGTGCGGTGCTGGTGGTGGTGGAGTGGGGTGGTGGAGTGGGGTGGTGATGGTGGTGGAGTGGAGTGGTGGAGTGGGGTGGGCTGGTGGAGTGGAGTGGGGTGGTGGAGTGGAGTGGGGTGGTGGAGTGGAGAGGGGTGGTGGAGTGGAGTGGGGTGGTGGAGTGGAGTGGGGTGGTGAAGTGGAGTGGGGTGGTCGTGGAATGGGGTGGGGTGGTGGTGGAGTGGGGTGGTGAAGTGGAGTGGGGTGGTGGTGGAATGGGGTGGGGTGGTGGTGGAGTGGGGTGGTGAAGTGGAGTGGGGTGGTAGTGGAGTGGAGTGGGGTGGTGGTGGAGTGGAGTGGGGTGGTGGTGGAGTGGAGTGGGGTGGTGGTGGAGTGGGGTGGCGAAGTGCAGTGGGGTGGTGGTGGAGTGGAGTGGGGTGGTGGTGGAGTGGAGTGGGGTGGTGGTGGAGTGGGGTGGTCGAGGAGTGGAGTGCTGTTGTAGTGGGGTGGTGGTGGAGTGGAGTAGGGTGGTGGTGGACTGGAGTGGTGTTGGAGTGGGGTGGTGGTGGAGTGGAGTGGGGTGGTGGTGGACTGGAGTGGTGGTGGAGTGGGGTGGTGGTGGAGTGGAGTGGGGTGGTGGTGGAGTGGAGTGGGGTGGTGGTGGACTGGAGTGGTGGTGGAGTGGGGTGGTGGTGGAGTGGAGTGGGGTGGTGGTGGAGTGGGGTGGTGGTGGAGTGGAGAGGGGTGGTGGTGGAGTGAAGTGGTGGTGGAGTGGAGTGCTGGTGGAGTGGAGTGGAGTGCTGGTGGAGTGGGTGGTGTTGGAGTGGAGTGGGGTGGTGGAGAGGAGTGGGGTGGTGGAGTGGAAGGGGTGGTGGTGGAGTGGGGTGGTGGTGGAGTGTGGTGGTGGTGGAGTGGGGTGGTGGTGGAGTGGGGTGGTGTTGGAATGGCGTGGTGTTGGTGTGGTGTGGTGGTGGAGTGGGGTTGTGGTGGAGTGGGGTGGTGGTGGAATGGGGGGGTGGTGGTTGAGTGGGGGTGTGGTGGTGGAGTGGAGTGGTGGAGTGGAGTGGAGTGGTGGAGTTGAGTGGAGTGGTGGAGTTGGGTGGTGGTGGAGTGGAGTGGTGTGGTGGTGGAGTGGAGTGGGGTGGTGGTGGAGTGGAGTGGCGTGGTGGTGGAGTGGAGTGCTGGTGGTGTGGTGTGGTGGTGGAGTGGAGTGGGGTGGTGGTGGAGTGGAATGTTGTGGTGGTGGAGTGGAGTGCTGGTGGAGTGGGGTGGTGGTGGAGTGGAGTGGTGGTGGAGTGGGGTGGTGGTGGAGTGGAGTTGGGTGGTGGTGGAGTGGAGTGCTGGTGGAGTGGGTGGTGGTGGAGTGGAGTGGGGTGGTGGTGGAGTGGAGTGTTGTGGTGGTGGAGTGGAGTGCTGGTGGAGTGGGGTGGTGGTGGAGTGGAGTGGTGGTGGAGTGGGGTGGTGGTGGAGTGGAGTGGGGTGGTGGAGTGGAGTGGGGTGGTGGTGGAGTGGGGTGGTGGTGGAGTGGAGTTGGGTGGTGGTGGAGTGGAGTGCTGGTGGAGTGGGTGGTGGTGGAGTGGAGTGGGGTGGTGGAGTGGAGTGGGGTGGTGGAGTGGAGTGGGGTGGTGCTGGAGTGGGGTGGTTTTGGAGTGGGGTGTTGGTGGAGTGGTGTGGTGTTGGAGTGGGGTGGTGGTGGAGTGGGGTGGTGTTGGAGTGGGGTGGTGGTGGAGTGGGGTGGTGGTGGAGTGGGGGAGTGGTGGTGGAGTTGGGGTGTGGTGGTGGAGTGGGTGGTGGTGGAGTGGAGAGGGGTGGTGGAGTGGAGTGGGGTGGTGGTGGAGTGGGGTGGTTTTGGAGTGGGGTGGTGGTGGAGTGGGGTGGTGGTGGAGTGGGGTGGTGGTGGAGTGGGGGAGTGGTGGTGAAGTTGGGGTGTGGTGGTGGAGTGGAGTGGTGGAGTGGAGTGGAGTGGTGGAGTGGACTGGAGTGGTGGAGTTGGGTGGTGGTGGTGGTGGAGTGGGGTATGGTGGAGTGGGGTGGTGGTGAAGTGGAGTGGTGGAGTGGGGTGGTGGGGGTGGTGCAGTTGGGTGGTGGTGGTGGAGTGGGGTGGTGCTGGAGTGGGGTGATGGTGGTGTGGAGTTGGGTGATGGTGGAGTGGTGTGGTGGAGTGGAGCGGAGTGGTGGAGTGGAGTGGTGGAGTTGGGTGGTGGTGGAGTGGGGTTGTTGTGGTGGTGGAGTGGAGTGGTGGAGTGGGGTGGGGTGATGGTGGAGTGGGGTGTTGGTGGAGTGTGGTGGTGGTGGAGTGGGGTGGTGGTGGTGGTGGAGTGGAGTGGTGGAGTGGGGTGGGGTGGTGTTGGAGAGGGGTGGGTTTGGAGTGGGGTGGTGTTGGAGTGGGGTGGTGGTGGAGTGGGGTGGTGGTGGACCGTTGTGGTGTTGGAGTGGGGTAGTGTTGGTGCGGGGTGGTGTTGGAGTGGGGTGGTGTTGGAGTGGGGTGTTGTTGGAGTGGGGTGGAGTTGGAGTGGGGTGGTGTTGGAGAGGGGTGGGTTTGGAGTGGGGTGGTGTTGGAGTGGGTGGTGGTGGAGTGGGGTGGTGGTGGAGCGGGGTGGTGTTGGAGTGGGGTGGTGTTGGAGCAGGGTGGTGTTGGGTCGGGGTGATGTTGGAGTGGGGTGATGTTGGAGTGGGGTGGTGTTGGAGTGGGGTGGTGTTGGGGCGGGGTGGTGGTGGAGTGGGGTGGTGTTGGTGTGGGGTGGTGTTGGAGTGGGGTGGTGTTGGAGCGGGGTGGTGGTGGAGCCGGGTGGAGTTGAAGCGGGGTGATGGTGGAGCGGGTTGGTGTTGGTGCGGGGTGTTGGTGGAGCGGGGTGGTGTTGGTGCGGGGTGGTGTTGGAGTGGGGTGGTGTTGGAGCGGGGTGGTGTTGGAGTGGGATGGTGGTGGAGTGGGTTGGTGTTGGAGTGGGGTGGTGGTGGAGTGGGGTGGTGTTGGAGGAGGGTGGTGTTGGCGCGGGGTGGTGTTGGAGCGGTGTGGTGTTGGAGTGGGGTGTTGGTGGAGTGGGGTGATGTTGGAGTGGGGTGGTGTTGGAGCGGGGTGGTGTTGGAGTGGGGTGGTGGTGGAGTGGGTTGGTGTTGGAGTGGGGTGGTGGTGGAGTGGGGTGGTGTTGGAGCAGGGTGGTGTTGGCGCGGGGTGGTGTTGGAGCGGGGTGGTGTTGGAGTGGGGTGTTGGTGGTGTGGGGTGATGTTGGCGTTGGGTGGTGGTGGAGTGGGGTGGTGGTGGAGTGGGGTTGTGGTGGTGCAGTGGGGTGGTGGTGGAGTGGAGTGGGGTGGTGGTGGACTGGGGTGGTGGTGGAGTGGGGTGCTGGTGGTGCACTGGGCCGGTGGTGGATTGGAGTGGGGTGGCGGTGGAGTGGTGCTGGTGGTGCACTGGGCCGGTGGTGGATTGGAGTGGGGTGGCGGTGGAGTGGGGTGGTGGTGGAGTGGGGTGGTGTTGGAGTGGGGTGGTGGTGGAGTGGGGTGGTGGTGTAGTGGGGTGGTTGTGGTGGTGGAGTGGAGTGGTGGTGGAGTGGGGTGGTGTTGGAGTGGGGTGGTGTTGGAGTGGTGTGGTGGTGGAGTGGGGTGGTGGTGCTGGTGGAGTGGGGTGGTGGTGGAGTGGGGTGGTGTTGGAGTGGGGTGGTGGTGGAGTGGGGTGGTGGTGGTGGTGGAGTGGAGTAGTGGTGGTGGTGTGGGGTGGTGTTGGAGTGCGGTGGTGTTGGAGTGGTGTGGTGGTGGAGTGCGGTGGTGTTGGAGTGTCGTGGTGGTGGAGTGGGGTGGTGTTGGAGTGGGGTGGTGTTGGAGTGGGGTGGTGGTGGAGTGGGGTGGTTGTGGAGTGGGGTGTTGGTGGAGTGGGGTGCTGGTGGAGTGGGGTGGTGTTGGAGTGGGGTGGTGGTGGAGTGGGGTGTTGGTGGAGTGGTGTCGTGGTGGAGTGGGGTGGTGTTGGAGTGGGGTGGTGTTGGAGTGTCGTGGTGGTGGAGTGGGGTGGTGGTGGAGTGGGGTGGTGTTGGAGTGGGGTGGTAGTGGAGTGGGGTGGTGGTGCTGGTGGAGTGGGGTGGTGGTGGAGTGGGGTGGTGTTGGAGTGGGGTGGTGGTGGAGTGGGGTGGTGGTGGTGGTGGAGTGGAGTGGTTGTGGAGTGGGGTGGTGTTGGAGTGGGGTGGTGTTGGAGTGGTGTGGTGGTGGAGTGCGGTGGTGTTGCAGTGTCGTGGTGGTGGAGTGGGGTGGTGTTGGAGTGGGGTGGTGCTGGAGTGGGGTGGTGTTGGAGTGGGGTGGTGTCGGAGAGGGGTGGTGTCTGAGTGGGGTGGTGTCGGAGTGGGGTGGTGTCGGAGTGGGGTGGTGTTGGAGTGGGCTGGTGTTGGAGTGGGGTCGTGCTGGAGTGGGCTGGTGTTGGTGTGGGGTGTTGCTGGAGTGGGGTGGTGTTGGAGTGGGGTGGTGTCGGAGAGGGTTGGTGTAGGAGTGGGCTGGTGTCGGAGTGGGGTGGTGTCGGAGTGGGGTAGTGTCGGTGTGGGGAGGTGTCGGAGTGGGGTGGTGTTGGAGTGGGGTGGTGTTGTAGTGGGGTGGTTTTGGAGTGGGGTGATGTTGGAGTGGGGTGTTTTTGGGGTGGGGTGGTGTTGGAGTGGGGTGTTGTTGGAGTGTGGTGGTGTTGGAGTGGGGTGGTTTTGTGGTGGGGTGTTGTTGGAGTGGGGTGGTGTTGGGGTTTGGTGGTGTTGGAGTGGGGTGGTGTTGGAGTGAATTGGTGTTGGAGTGGGGTGATGTTGGAGTGGGGTTGTGTTGGAGTGGGGAGGTGTTGGTGTGGGGTGGTTTTGGAGTGGGGTGGTGTTGGAGTGGTGAGGTGTTCGAGTGGGGTGGTATTGGAGTGGGCTGGTGTTGGAGTGGGGTGGTGTTGGAGTGTGGTTGAGTTGGAGTGGGGAGGTGTTGGAGTGGTGTATTATTGGAGTGGGGTGGTGTTGGAGTGGGGTGGCGTTGGAGTGTGGTGGTGTTGGAGTGGGGTGGTGGTCAGCAGGGTGGTGTTGGAGCGGGGTGGTGGTGGTGCGGGGTGGTGTTGGAGCGGGTTGGGGGGGGAGCGGGGTGGTGCTGGAGTGGGGTGGTGTTGGAGTGGGGTGGTGTTGGAGCGGGGTGGTGTTGGGTCGGAGTGGTGTTGGAGTGGGGTGATGTTGGCGTGGGGTGGTGTTGGAGTGGGGTGGTGTTGGGGCGGGGTGGTGGTGGAGTGGGGTGCTGTTGGTGTGGGGTGGTGTTGGAGTGGGGTGGTGTTTGAGCGGGGTGGTGGTGGAGCCGGGTGGAGTTGAAGCGGGGTGATGGTGGAGCGGGTTGGTGTTGGTGCGGGGTGTTGGTGGAGCGGGGGTGGTGTTGGTGCGGGGTGGTGTTGGAGTGGGGTGGTGTTGGAGCGGGGTGATGTTGGAGTGGGATGGTGGTGGAGTGGGTTGGTGTTGGAGTGGGGTGGTGGTGGAGTGGGGTGGTGTTGGAGCAGGGTGGTGTTGGCGCGGGGTGGTGTTGGAGCGGGAGTGTTGTTGGAGTGGGGTGGTGGTGGAGTGGGGTGCTGGTGGTGCAGTGGGGCGGTGGTGGAGTGGAGTGGGGTGGCAGTGGAGTGGGGTGGTGGTGGAGTGGGGTGGTGTTGGAGTGGGGTGGTGGTGGAGTGGGGTGGTGGTGGAGTGGGGTGGTGTTGGAGTGGGGGTGGTGGTGGAGTGGGGTGGTGGTTGTGGTGGAGTGGGGTGGTGGTGGAGTGGGGTGGTGTTGGAGTGGGGTGGTGGTGGAGTGGAGTGGTGGTGGAGTGCGGTGGTGTTGGAGTGTGGTGATGGTGGAGTGGGGGGTGGTGTTGGAGTGGGGTGGTGCTGGAGTGGGGTGGTGTTGGAGTGGGGTGGTGCTGGAGTGGGGTGGTGTTGGAGTGGGGTGGTGTCGGAGTGGGGTGGTGTCGGAGTGGGGTAGTGTCGGGTGTGGGGTGGTGTCGGAGTGGGGTGGTGTCGGAGTGGGTTGGTGTTGGTGTGGGGTAGTGCTGGAGTGGGTGCTGTTGGAGTGGGGTGGTGTTGGAGTTGGGTGGTGTTGGAGTGGAGTGGTGTTGGAGTGGGGTGGTGTTGTAGTGGGGTGGTTTTGGAGTGGGGTGATGTTGGAGTGGGGTGGTTTTGGGTGGGGTGGTGTTGGAGTGGGGTGGTGTTGGAGTGTGGTGGGTGTTGGAGTGGGGTGGTTTTGGGGTGGGGTGGTGTTGGTGTGGTGTGGTGTTGGAGTGTGGTGGTGTTGGAGTGGGGTGGTGTTGGAGTGAATTGGTGTTGGAGTGGGGTGGTGGTGGAAGTGGGGTTGTGTGGAGTGGGGGGGTGTTGGTGTGGGGTGGTTTTGGAGTGGGGTTGTGTTGGAGTGGGTGGTGTTGGGCGGGATGGTGTTGGAGCGGGTGGTATTGGAGTGGGGTGGTGATGGTGTAGTGGGGTGCTTTTGGAAGGGGGGTCGTTGTGGAGTGTGGTGGTGTTGGAGTGATGTGATATTGGAGTGGGGTGGTGGTGGAGTGGGGTGGTGGTGGTGGTGGAGTGGGGGTGGTGGTGGAGTGGGGTGGTGTTGCAGTGGTGTCGTGGTGGAGTGGGGTGCTGGTGGAGTGGGGTGGTGTTGGAGTGGGGTGGTGGTGGAGTGGAGTGGTGGTGGAGTGCGGTGTTGTTGGAGTGTGGTGGTGGTGGAGTGGGGTGGTGTTGGAGTGGGGTGGTGCTGTAGTGGGGTGGTGTTGGAGTGGGGTGGTGTCGAAGAGGGGTGGTGTCTGAGTGGGGTGGTGTCGGAGTGGGGTGGTGTCGGAGTGGGGTAGTGTCGGTGTGGGGTGGTGTCGGAGTGGGGTTGTGTCGGAGTGGGGTGGTGTTGGTGTGGGGTGCTGTTGGAGTGGGGTGGAGTTGGAGTTGGGTGGTGTTTGTGTGGGGTGGTGTTGGAGTGGGGTGGTGTTGTAGTGGTGTGGTTTTGGAGTGGGGTGGTGTTGGAGTGGTGTGGTTTTGGGGTGGGTGGTGTTGGAAGTGGGGTGGTGTTGGAGTGTGGTGGTGTTGGAGTGGGGTGATTTTTTGGGTGGGGTGGTGTTGGGTGTGGGGTGATGTTGGAGTGTGGTGGTGTTGGAGTGGGGGTGGTGTTGGAGTGAATTGGTGTTGGAGTGGGGTGGTGTTGGAGTGGCGTTGTGTTGGAGTGGGGTGGTGTTGGTGTGGGGTGGTTTTGGAGTGGGGTGGTGTTGGAGTGGGGTGGTGTTGGAGCGGAGTGGTGTTGGAGCGGGGTGGTATTGGAGTGGGGTGGTGATGGTGTGGTGGGGTGGTGTTGGAAGGGGGGTCGTGTTGGAGTGTGGTGGTGTTGGTGTGGGGTGGTATTGGAGTGGGGTGTTGTTGGAGTGGGGTGTTGTTGGAGTGTGGTTGAGTTGGAGTGGGGTGGTGTTGGAGTGGGGTATTATTGGAGTGGGGTGGTGTTGGAGTGGGGTGGCGGTGGAGTGTGGTGGTCTTGGAGTGGGGTGGTGGTGGAGCGGAGTGGTGTTGGAGCGGGGTGGTATTGGAGTGGGGTGGTGATGGTGTGGTGGGGTGGTGTTGGAAGGGGGGTCGTGTTGGAGTGTGGTGGTGTTGGTGTGGGGTGGTATTGGAGTGGGGTGTTGTTGGAGTGGGGTGTTGTTGGAGTGTGGTTGAGTTGGAGTGGGGTGGTGTTGGAGTGGGGTATTATTGGAGTGGGGTGGTGTTGGAGTGGGGTGGCGGTGGAGTGTTGTGGTGTTGGAGTGGGGTGGTGGTGGAGCAGGGTGGTGTTGGAGCGGGGTGGTGGTGGGGCGGGGTGGTGTTGGAGCGGGGTGGTGTTGGAGTGGGTGGTGTTGGAGCGGGGTGGTGTTGGAGTGGGGTGATGTTGGAGTGGGGTGGTGTTGGAGTGGGGTATTATTGGAGTGGGGTGGTGTTGGAGTGGGGAGGTGGTGGAGTGTGGTGGTGTTGGAGTGGGGTGGTGGTGGAGCAGGGTGGTGTTGGAGCGGGGTGGTGGTGGGGCGAGGTGGTGTTGGAGCGGGGTGGGGGGGAGCGGGGTGGTGGTGGACCGGGTTGGTGTTGGAGTGGGTTGGTGTTGGAGCGGGGTGGTGTTGTGTCGGGGTGGTGTTGGAGTGGGGTGATGTTGGAGTGGGGTGGTGTTGGAGTGGGTTGGTGTTGGTGTGGGGTGGTTTTGGAGTGGGGTGGTGTTGGAGTGCGGTGGTGGTGTAGTGGGGTGGTGTTGGAGTGGGGTGGTGTTGGAGCGGGATGGTGTTGGAGTGCGGTGATGTTGGAGTGGGGTGGGGTTGGAGTGGGGTGGTGTTGGTGCGGGGTGGTGGTGGAGCGCGGTGGTGTTGGAGCGGGGTGGTGTTGGAGCAGGGTGGTGTTGGAGTGGGTGGTGTTGGAGCGGGGTGGTGTTGGAGTGGTGTGGTGGTGGAGTGGGTTGGTGTTGGAGTGGGGTGGTGGTGGAGTGGGGTGGTGTTGGAGCAGGGTGGTGTTGGCGCGGGGTGGTGTTGGAGCGGGGTGGTGTTGGAGTGGGGTGTTGGTGGAGTGGGGTGATGTTGGCGTTGGGTGGTGGTGGAGTGGGGTGGTGGTGGAGTGGGGTTGTGTTGGTGCAGTGGGGTGGTGGTGGAGTGGAGTGGGGTTGTGGTGGAGTGGAGAGGTGGTGGAGTGGAGTGGTGGTGCAGTGCGGTGGTGGTGGAGTGGAGTGGGGTGGTGGTGGAGTGGGGTGGTGGTGGAGTGGAGTGGGGTGGAGTGGGGTGCTGGTGGTGCAGTGGGGCGGTGGTGGAGTGGAGTGAGGTGGTGGTGGAGTGGGGTGGTGGTGGAGTGGGGTGGTGGTGGTGGTGGAGTGGGGTGGTGGTGGAGTGGGGTGGTGTTGCAGTGGGGTGGTGGTGGAGAGGGGTGATGGTGGAGTGGGGCGGTGGTGGAGTGGGGTGGTGGTGGCAGTGGAGTGGGGTGGTTTTGGAGAGGGGTGGTGGTGGAGGTGGAGTGGGGTGGTGGTGGAGTGGGGTGGTGGTGGAGTGGGGTGCTGGTGGTGCAGTGGGGCGGTGGTGGAGTGGAGTGGGGTGGCGGTGGAGTGGGATGGTGGTGGAGTGGGGTAGTGTTGGAGTGGGGTGGTGGTGGAGTGGGGTGGTGGTGGTGGTGGAGTGGGGTGGTGGTGGAGTGGGGTGGTGTTGCAGTGGGGTGGTGGTGGAGTGGGGTGGTGGTGGAGTGGGGTGGTGGTGGAGTGGGGTGGTGAAGGTAGTGGAGTGGGGTGGTGGTGGAGAGGGGTGGTGGTGGAGGTGGAGTGGGGTGCTGTTGGAGTGGGGCGGTGGTGGAGTGTGGTGGTGTTGGAGTGGGGTGGTGGTGGAGTGGGGTGTTGGTGGAGTGGGGTGGTGTTGGAGTGGGGTGGTGGTGGCGTGGGGTGGTGGTGGTAGTGGAGTGGGGTGGTGGTGGAGTAGGGTGGCGTTGGAGTGGGGTGGTGGTGGAGTGGTGTGGTGGTGGAGTGCGGTGTTGTTGGAGTGTGGTGGTGGTGGAGTGGGGTGGTGGTGGAGGTGGAGTGGGGTGGTGTTGGAGTGGGGCGGTGGTGGAGTGGGGTGTTGTTGGACTGGGACGGAGAGTGGGGACGGCGAGTGGGGACGGCGAGTGGGGATGGCGAGTGGGGACGCCGAGTGGGGTCGCCGAGTGGGGACGCCGAGTGTTGACGCCGAGTGGGGACGGGGAGTGGGGACGGGGAGTGTGGACGGGGAGCTTGGATGGGGAGTGGGGACGGGGAGTGCGGACGGGGTGTGCGGACGGTTAGTGCGGTCGGGGAGTGCGCTCTGGGAGTGCGGTCGTGGAGTGGGGACGGGAGTGGGGACGGGGAGTGCGGACGGGTAGTGGGGACGGGGAGTGGGGACACTGACTGCGGACGGTGAGTGCGGACGGGGAGTGGGGACGGGGAGTGGGTACGGGGAGTGGGGACGGGGAGTTTGGACGGGGAGTTTGGACGGGGAGTGGGGACGGGGAGTGGGGACGGGGAGTGCGGACGGGGAGTGCGGACGGTGAGAGCGTTCGGGGGGTGCGGTCGGGGAGAGGGGACGGGGAGTGGGGAAGGGGAGTGCGGTCGGGGAGTGGGGACGGGGAGTGGGGACACTGAGTGCGCATGGTGAGTGGGGACCGAGAGTGGGGACGGTGTGTGTGGACGGTGTGTGTGGACGGTGTGTGGGGACGGAGTGCGGGGACGGGGAGTGGGGACGGGGAGTGGGGACACCGAGTGGGGACGCCGAGTGGGGACGCCGAGTGGGGACGGGGAGTTTGGACGGGGAGTTTGAACGGGGAGTGGGGACGGGTAGTGGGGACGGGGAGTTGCGACGGGGAGTGGCGACGGGGAGTGGGGTCGGCGAGTGGGGACGCAGAGTGGGGACGCCGAGTGGGGACGCCGAGTGGGGACAGGGAGTGGGGACGGGGAGTGGGGACGCCGAGTGGGGACGGGGAGTGGGGACGGGGAGTGGGGACGGGGAGTGCGGTCGGGGAGTGGGGACGGGGAGTGCGGACGGGGAGTGGGGGCGGGGAGAGCGGACGGGGTGTGGGGTATCGGGGAGTGGGGACACTGAGTGCGGACGGTGAGAGGGAACGGAGAGTGCGGACGGTGAGTGGGGACGGAGAGAGCGGATGGAGAGTGGGGACGGAGAGTGGGGACGGAGAGTGGGGACGGAGAGTGGGGACGGAGAGAGGGGACGGAGAGAGGGGACGGTGAGTGGGGACGGTGAGTGGGGACGGGGAGTGGGGACGGGGTGTGGGGACGGGGATTGCGGACGGGGAGAGCGGACGGGGAGTGCGGACGGTGAGTGTGGATGGGGAGTGGGGACGGGGTGTGGGGACGGAGAGAGGGGACGTTGAATGGCGACGGGGAGTGGGGACGGGGAGTGGGGAGGAGAGTGGGGATGGGGAGAGGGGACGGGGTGTGGCGACGGTGAGAGGGGACGGCGAGAGGGGACGGTGAGAGGGGACGGCGAGAGGGGACGCTGAGTGGGGACGCTGAGTGGGGACGCTGAGTGGGGACGGAGAGTGGAGCCGATGAGAGGGGATGTTGAGTTGCGTCGGGGAGTGTGGACGGTGAGTGGGGACGGTGAGTGGGGATGGTAAGTGGGGACGGGCAGTGGGGACGTGCAGTGGGGACGGCGAGAGGGGACGGGTAGTGGGGACGGGGAGTGGGGACGGGGAGTGGCGACGGGGAGTGGCGACGGGGAGTGGGGACGGGGAGTGGGGACGGTGATTGGGGAAGGTGATGGGGGACGGTGAGTTGGGACGGTGAGTGGGGACGGTGAGTGGGGAGGGTGAATGGGGAGGGTGATTGGGGAGGGTGAGTGGGGACGGAGAGAGCGGACGGTGTGTGTGGACGGTGTGTGGGGACGGAGAGTGGGGACGGGGAGTGGGGACGGGGAGTGGGGACGGGGAGTGGAGTGGGGGTGGAGTGGGGTGGTGGTGGAGTGTAGTGGTGGTGGAGTGGAGTGGGGTGGTGGAGTGGAGTGGGGTGGTGGTGGATTGGGGTGGTGGTGGTGGTGGAGTGGGGTGGTGGTGGAGTGGGGTGGGGTAGTGGTGGGGTGCGGTGGTGGCAGTGTGGAGTGGGGTGGTGGTGGAGTGGAGAAGGGTGGTGGTGGAGTGGAGTGGGGTGGCGGTGGAGTGGAGTGGGGTGGTGGTAGAGTGGAGTGGGGTGGTGGAGTGGAGTGGTGGAGTGGAGTGGGGTGGTGGAGTGGAGTGGTGGAGTGGAGTGGGGTGGTGGAGTGGAGTGGGGTGGTGGAGTGGGGTGGGGTGGTGGAGTGGAGTGGGGTGGTGGTGGAGTGGGGTGGTGGAGTGGAGTGGGGTGGTGGTGGAGTGTGGTGGTGGTGGAGTGGGGTGGTGGTGGAATGGGGTGGTGGTGGTTGAGTGGGGGTGTAGTGGTGGTGTGGAGTGGTGGAGTGGAGTGGAGTGGTGGAGTTGAGTGGAGTGGTGGAGTTGGGTGGTGGTGGAGTGGAGTGGTGTGGTGGTGGAGTGGAGTGGGGTGGTGGTGGAGTGGGGTGGTGGTGGAATGGGGGGTGGTGGTTGAGTGGGGGTGTGGTGGTGGAGTGGAGTGGTGGAGTGGAGTGGAGTGGTGGAGTTGAGTGGAGTGGTGGAGTTGGGTGGTGGTGGAGTGGAGTGGTGTGGTGGTGGAGTGGAGTGTGGTGGTGGTGGAGTGGAGTGGTTTTGGAGTGGGGTGGTGGTGGAGTGGGGGAGTGGTGGTGGAGTTGGGCTGTGGTGGTGGAGTGGAGTGGTGGTGGAGTGGAGTGGGGTGGAGTGGGTGGTGGTGGAGTGGAGTGGGGTGGTGCAGTGGAGTGGGGTGGGGTGGTGGTGGAGTGGGGTGGTTTTGGAGTGGGGTGGTGGTGGAGTGGGGGAGTGGTGGTGGAGTTGGGGTGTGGTGGTGGAGTGGAGTGGTGGAGTGGACTGGAGTGGTGGAGTTGACTGGAGTGGTGGAGTTGGGTGGTGGTGGAGTGGAGTGGTGTGGTGGTGGAGTGGAGTGGGGTGGTGGTGGAGTGGAGTGCTGGTGGAGTGGAGTGGTGGTGGAGTGGAGTTGGGTGGTGGTGGAGTGGGGTGGTGGTGGAGTGGAGTGGGGTGGTGGTGGAGTGGAGTGTTGTGGTGGTGGAGTGGAGTGCTGGTGGAGTGGGGTGGTGGTGGAGTGGAGTGGTGGTGGAGTGGAGTTGGGTGGTGGTGGAGTGGGGTGGTGGAGTGGAGTGGGGTGGTTTTGGAGTGGGGTGGTGGCGGAGTGGGGTGGTGTTGGAGTGGGGTGGTGGAGTGGGGTGGGGTGATGGTGGAGTGGGGTGTTGGTGGAGTGGGGTGGTGGTGGAGTGGGGGAGTGATGGTGGAGTTGGGGTGTGGTGGTGGAGTGGAGTGGTGGAGTGGGGTGGGGTGATGGTGGAGTGGGGTGTTGGTGGAGTGGGGTGGTGGTGGAGTGGGGTGGGGTGATGGTGGAGTGGGGTGGTGGTGGAGTGGAGTGGTGGAGTGGGGTGGTGGAGGTGGTGCAGTTGGGTGGTGGTGGTGGAGTGGGGTGGTGGTGGAGTGGGGTGGGGTGGTGGAGTGGAGTGGGGTGGTGGTGGAGTGGGGTGGGGTGGTGGAGTGGAGTGGGGTTGTGGTGGAGTGGGGTGCTTTTGGAGTGGGGTGTTGGTGGAGTGGGGTGGTGGTGGAGTGGGGGAGTGATGGTGGAGTTGGGGTGTGGTGGTGGAGTGGAGTGGTGGTGGAGTGGAGTGGGGTGGAGTGGGTGGTGGTGGAGTGGAGTGGGGTGGTGCAGTGGAGTGGGGTGGGGTGGTGGTGGAGTGGGGTGGCTTTGGAGTGGGGTGGTGGTGGAGTGGGGGAGTGGTGGTGGAGTTGGGGTGTGGTGGTGGAGTGGAGTGGTGGAGTGGACTGGAGTGGTGGAGTTGGGTGGTGGTGGTGGTGGAGTGGGGTGGTGGAGTGGGGTGGGGTGATGGTGGAGTGGGGTGTTGGTGGAGTGGGGTGGGGTGATGGTGGAGTGGGGTGTTGGTGGAGTGGGGTGGTGGTGGAGTGGGGTGGTGGTGGTGGTGGAGTGGAGTGGGGTGGTGACGTGGAGTCGGGTGGTGGAGTGGAGTGGGGTGATGGAGTGGAGTGGGGTTGTGGAGTGGAGTAGGGTGGTGGAGTGGAGTGGGTTGGTGGTGTAGTGGTGTGGTGGTGGAGTGGAGTGGGGTAGTGGTGGAGTGAAGTGGGGTGGTGGAGGAGTGGAGTGCTGGTGGAGTGGGGTGGTGGTGGTGGAGTGGAGTGGGGTGGTGACGTGGAGTCGGGTGGTGGAGTGGAGTGGGGTGATGGAGTGGAGTGGGGTTGTGGAGTGGAGTAGGGTGGTGGAGTGGAGTGGGTTGGTGGTGTAGTGGTGTGGTGGTGGAGTGGAGTGGGGTAGTGGTGGAGTGAAGTGGGGTGGTGGAGGAGTGGAGTGCTGGTGGAGTGGGGTGGTGGTGGAGTGGAGTGGGGTGGTGGTGGAGTGGAGTGGTGGTGGAGTGGGGTGGTGGTGGAGTGGAGTGGGGTGGTGGAGTGGAGTGGGGTGGTGGAGTGGAGTGGGGTGGTGATGGAGTGGGGTGGTGGTGGTGTGGAGTGAGGTGGTGTTGGAGTGGAGTGCTGGTGGAGTGGAGTGGAGTGCTAGTGGAGTGGGTGATGGTGGAGTGGAGTGGGGTGATGGAGTGGAGTGGGGTGGTGGAGTGGAGTGGGGTGGTGGTGTCGTTGGGTGGTGGTGGAGTGGGGTGGTGGTGGAGTGGGGTGGTGTTGGAGTGGGGTGGTGTTGGAGTGGGGTGGTGGTGGAGTGAGGTGGTGGTGGAGTGGGGTGGTGATGGTGGTTGTGGTGGTGGAGTGGGGTGGTGGAGTGGAGTGGGGTGGGGTGGTGGTGGAGTGGGGTGGTGGTGGTGGAGTGGGGTGGTGGTGGTGGAGTGGAGTGGTGGTGGTGGAGTGGAGTGGGGTGGTGGTGGAGTGGAGTGGGGTGGTGGTGGAGTGGGTTGGGGTGGTGATGGAGTGGGGTGGAGTGGTGGTGGAGTGGGGTGGTGGAGTGGAGTGGGGTGGTGGAGTGGAGTGGGGTGGTGGTGGAGTGGGTTGGGGTGGTGGTGGAGTGGGGTGGAGTGGTGGTGGAGTGGGGTGGTGGAGTGGAGTGGGGTGGTGGAGTGGAGTGGTGGTGGAGTGGAGTGGTGGTGGAGTGGGGTGGTGGTGGATTTGGGTGGTGGTGGAGTGGAGTGGGGTGGTGGAGTGGACTGTGGTGGTGGAGTGGAGTGGGGTGGTGGTGGAGTGGGGTGGTGGTGGAGTGGGTTGGTGGTGGTGGAGTGGAGTGGGGTGGTGGTGGAGTGGAGTGGGGTGGTGGAGGAGTGGAGTGGGGTGGTGGTGGAGTGGAGTGCTTGTGGAGTGGAGTGCTTGTGGAGTGGAGTGCTGGTGGAGTGGGGTGCTGGTGGAGTGGAGTGGAGTGGTGGAGTGGAGTGGGGTGGTGGAGTGGAGAGGGGTGGTGGAGTGGAGTGGGGTGGTGATGGAGTGGAGTGGGGTGGTGGAGGAGTGGTGTGGGGTGGTGGTGGTGCAGTGGAGTGGGGTGGTGGTGGAGCAGTGGAGTGGGGTGGTGGTGGAGTGGAGTGGGGTGGTGGTGGAGTGGAGTGGGGTGGTGGTGGTGTGGTGTGGGGTGGTGTTGGTGCAGTGGAGTGGGGTGGTGGTGGAGCAGTGGAGTGGGGTGGTGGTGGAGTGGAGTGGGGTGGTGGTGGAGTGGTGTGGGGTGGTGGTGGTGCAGTGGAGTGGGGTGGTGGTGGATCAGTGGAGTGGGGTGGTGGTGGAGTGGAGTGGGGTGGTAGTGGAGTGGAGTGAGGTGCTGGTGGAGTGGAGTGGGGTGGTGGTGGAGTGGAGTGGGGTGGTGGTGGAGTGGAGTAGGGCGGTGGCGGTGCAGTGGAGTTGGGTGGTGGTGGAGTGGGGTGGTGGTGGAGTGGAGTGGGGTGGTGGTGGAGTGGAGTGAGGTGCTGGTGGAGTGGAGTGGGGTGGTGGTGGAGTGGAGTGGGGTGGTGGTGGAGTGGAGTAGGGCGGTGGCGGTGCAGTCGAGTTGGGTGGTGGTTGAGTGGAGTGGGGTCGTAGCGGAGTGGAGTGGGGTGGCGTGGTGGTGGAGTGGAGTGGAGTGGGGCGGTGGTGGAGTGGAGTGGGGTAGTGTTGGAGTGGGGTGGTGTTGGAGTGGGGTGGTTTTGGAGTGGGGTGGTGTTGGAGTGGGGTGGTGTTGGAGTGGGGTGGTGCTGGCGTGGTGCTGGAGTGGTGTGGTGTTGGCGTGGGGTGGTGTTGGTGTGGGGTCGTGTTGGAGTGGGGTGGTGTTGGAGTGGGGTGGTGTTGGAGTGGGGTGTTGGTGGAGTGGGGTGGTGGTGGAGTGGGGTGGTGGTGGAGTGGGGTGGTGGTGGAGTGGAGTTGGGTGGTGGTGGAGTAGGGTGGTGGTGGAGTGGGGTGGTAGTGGTGTTGGAGTGGGGTGGTGTTGGAGTGGGGTGGTGTTGGAGTGGTGTGATGTTGGAGTGGGGTAGTGTTGGAGTGGGGTGGTGTTGGAGTGGGGTGGTGTTGGAGAGGGGTGGTGTTGGAATGGGGTGGTGTTGGATTGGGGTGCTGTTGGAGTGGGGTGGTGTTGGAGTGGAGTGGTGTTGGTGTGGGGTGGTGTTGGAGTGAATTGGTGTTGGAGTGGTGTGGTGTTGGAGTGGGGTGGTGTTGGAGTGAATTGGTGTTGGAGTGGGGTGGTGTTGGAGTGGGGTGGTGTTGGAGTGGGATGGTGTTGGAGTGGGGTGGTGTTGGGGTGGGGTTATGTTGCAGTGTAGTGGTGTTGGAGTGGGGTGGTGTTTTAGTGGTGTGGTGTTGGAGAGGGGTGGTGTTGGAGTGGGGTGGTGTTGGAGTGGGGTGGTGGTGGAGTGGGGTGGTGTTGGAGTGGGGTGGTGGTGGAGTGGTGTGGTGGTGGAGTGGGGTTGTGGTGGTGTGGGGTAGTGTTGGAGTGGGATGGTGGTGGAGTGGAGTGGTCTTGGAGCTGAGTTGTGTTGGAGCGGAGTGGGGTGTTGTTGGAGTGAGGTGTTGTTGGAGTGGGGTGGTGGTGGAGTGGTGTAGTGGTGGAGTGGGGTGGGGTGGTGGTGGAGTGGGGTGGTGGTGGAGTGGGGTGGTGTTGGAGTGGGGTGGTGCTGGAGTGGTGTGGTGTTGGAGCAGGGTGGTGTTGGCGCGGGGTGGTGTTGGAGCGGTGTGGTGTTGGAGTGGGGTGTTGGCGGAGTGGGGTGATGTTGGTGTTGGGTGGTGGGGGAGTGGGGTGGTGGTGGAGTTGGGTTATGGTGTTGGAGTGGGGTGGTGTTGGAGTGGGGTGGTGTTGGAGTGGGGTGTTGGTGGAGTGGGGTGGTGGTGGAGTGGGGTGGTGGTGGAGTGGAGTCGGGTGGTGGTGGAGTAGGGTGGTGGTGGAGTGGGGTGGTGGTGGTGTTGGAGTGGGGTGGTGTTGGAGTGGGGTGGTGTTGGAGTGGGGTGGTGTTGGAGTGGTGTGATGTTGGAGTGGGGTAGTGTTGGAGTGGGGTGGTGTTGGAGTGGGGAGGTGTTGGAGAGGGGTTGTGTTGGAGTGGGGTGGTGTTGGATTGGGGTGCTGTTGGAGTGGGGTGGTGTTGGAGTGCAGTGGTGTTGGAGTGGGGTGGTGTTGGAGTGAATTGGTGTTGGAGTGGTGTGGTGTTGGAGTGGGGTGGTGTGGGAGTGAATTGGTGTTGGAGTGGGGTGGTTTTGGAGTGGGGTGGTGTTGGAGTGGGATGGTGTTGGAGTGGGGTGATGTTGGGGTGGGGTGATGTTGGAGTGGGGTGGTGTTGGAGGTGGGTGATGTTGGGGTGGGGTGATGTTGGAGTGGGGTGGTGTTGGAGTGGGGTTGTGTTGGAGTGGAGTGGTGTTGGAGTGGGGTGGTGTTTTAGTGGTGTGGTGTTGGAGAGGGGTGGTCTTGGAGTGGGGTGGTGTTGGAGTGGTGTGGTGTTGGAGTGGGGTGTTGTTGGAGTGGGGTGGTGTTGGAGTGGGGTGGTGGTGGAGTGGTGTGGTGGTGGATTGGGTTGTGGTGGTGTGGGGTGGTGTTGGAGTGGGATGGTGGTGGAGTGGAGTGGTCTTGGAGCAGAGTTGTGTTGGAGCGGAGTGGGGTGTTGTTGGAGTGAGGTGTTGTTGGAGTGGGGTGGTGGTGGAGTGGTGTAGTGGTGGAGTGGGGTGGGGTGGTGGTGGAGTGGGGTGGTGGTGGAGTGGAGTGGGGTGGTATTGGAGTGGGGTGGGGTGGTGGTGGAGTGGGGTGGTGGTGGAGTGGGGTGGTGGTGGAATGGTGTGGTGGTGGAGTTGGGTGGTGGTGGAGTGGGGTGGGGTGGTGGTGGAGTGGGGTGGTGGTGGAGTGGAGTGGGGTGGTGGTGGAGTGGGGTGGGGTGATGGTGGAGTGGGGTGGGGTGGTGTTCGAGTGGGGTGGGGTGGTGGTGGAGTGGGGTGGGGTGGTGGTGGAGTGGGGTGGTGGAGTGGAGTGGGGTGGTGGAGTGGAGTGGGGTAGTGGAGTGGAGTGGGGTGGTGGAGTGGAGTGGTGGTGGAGTGGAGTTGTGGTGGAGTGGGGTGGTGGTGGAGTGGGGTGGTGGTGGAGTGGAGAGGGGTGGTGGAGTGGAGTGGGGTGGTGGAGTGGAGTGGGGTGTTGGTGGAGTGGGGTGGTGGTGGAGTGGTTTGGTGGTGGAGTGGTGTCCGGTGGCGGTGGAGTGGAGTGGGGTGGTGGTGGAGTGGAGTGGGGTGGTGGTGGAGTGGAGTGGGGTGGTTGTGGTGTGGAGTGGGGTGGTGGTGGAGTGGAGTGGGGTGGTGGTGGAGAGGGGTGGGGTGGTGGTGGAGTGGGGTGGTGGTGGAGTGGAGTGGGGTGTTGGTGGAGTGGAGTGGGGTGGTGGTGGAGCGGAGTGCTTGTGGAGTGCAGTGCTTCTGGAGTGGAGTGCTCGTGGAGTGGGGTGGTGGTGGAGTGGAGTGGGGTGGTTTTGGAGTGGAGTGAGGTGCTGGTGGAGTGGAGTGGGGTGGTGGTGGAGTGGAGTGGGGTGCTGGTGGAGTGGAGTGGTGTGGCGGTGGTGCAGTGGAGTTGCGTGGTGGTGGAGTGGAGTGGGGTGGTGGTGGAGTGGAGTGGGGTGGTGGTGGAGTGGAGTGAGGTGGTGGTGCAGTGGAGTGGGGTGGTGGTGGAGTGGAGTGGAGTGGCGTGGTGGTAGATTGGAGTGGAGTGGGGCAGTGGTGGAGTGGAGTGGGGTGGTGTTGGAGTGGGGTGGCGTTGGAGTGGGGTGGTTTTGGAGTGGGGTGGTGGAGTGGAGTGGGGTGGTGGAGTGGAGTGGGGTGGTGATGGAGTGGGGTGGTGGTGGTGTGGAGTGAGGTGGTGTTGGAGTGGAGTGCTGGTGGAGTGGAGTGGAGTGCTAGTGGAGTGGGTGATGGTGGAGTGGAGTGGGGTGATGGAGTGGAGTGGGGTGGTGGAGTGGAGTGGGGTGGTGGTGTCGTTGGGTGGTGGTGGAGTGGGGTGGTGGAGGAGTGGGGTGGTGTTGGAGTGGGGTGGTGTTGGAGTGGGGTGGCGGTGGAGTGAGGTGGTGGTGGAGTGGGGTGGTGATGGTGGTGGTGGTGGTGGAGTGGGGTGGTGGAGTGGAGTGGGGTGGTGGAGTGGAGTGGGGTGGGGTGGTGGTGGAGTGGGGTGGTGGTGGTGGAGTGGGGTGGTGGTGGTGGAGTGGAGTGGTGGTGGTGGAGTGGAGTGGGGTGGTGGTGGAGTGGAGTGGGGTGGTGGTGGAGTGGGTTGGGGTGGTGATGGAGTGGTGTGGAGTGGTGGTGGAGTGGGGTGGTGGAGTGGAGTGGGGTGGTGGTGGAGTGGGTTGGGGTGGTGGTGGAGTGGGGTGGAGTGGTGGTGGAGTGGGGTGGTGGAGTGGAGTGGGGTGGTGGAGTGGAGTGGTGGTGGAGTGGAGTGGTGGTGGAGTGGGGTGGTGGTGGATTTGGGTGGTGGTGGAGTGGAGTGGGGTGGTGGAGTGGACTGTGGTGGTGGAGTGGAGTGGGGTGGTGGTGGAGTGGGGTGGTGGTGGAGTTGGTTGGTGGTGGTGGAGTGGAGTGGGGTGGTGGTGGAGTGGAGTGGGGTGGTGGAGGAGTGGAGTGGGGTGATGGTGGAGTGGAGTGCTTGTGGAGTGGAGTGCTTGTGGAGTGGAGTGCTGGTGGAGTGGGGTGGTGGTGGAGTGGAGTGGGGTGGTGGAGTGGAGTGGGGTGGTGGAGTGGAGAGGGGTGGTGGAGTGGAGTGGGGTGTTGATGGAGTGGAGTGGGGTGGTGGTGGAGTGGTGTGGGGTGGTGGTGGTGCAGTGGAGTGGGGTGGTGGTGGAGCAGTGGAGTGGGGTGGTGGTGGAGTGGAGTGGGGTGGTGGTGGAGTGGAGTGGGGTGGTGGTGGTGTGGTGTGGGGTGGTGTTGGTGCAGTGGAGTGGGGTGGTGGTGGAGCAGTGGAGTGGGGTGGTGGTGGAGTGGAGTGGGGTGGTGGTGGAGTGGTGTGGGGTGGTGGTGGTGCAGTGGAGTGGGGTGGTGGTGGAGCAGTGGAGTGGGGTGGTGGTGGAGTGGAGTGGGGTGGTAGTGGAGTGGAGTGAGGTGCTGGTGGAGTGGAGTGGGGTGGTGGTGGAGTGGAGTGGGGTGGTGGTGGAGTGGAGTAGGGCGGTGGCGGTGCAGTGGAGTTGGGTGGTGGTGGAGTGGGGTGGTGGTGGAGTGGAGTGGGGTGGTGGTGGAGTGGAGTGAGGTGCTGGTGGAGTGGAGTGGGGTGGTGGTGGAGTGGAGTGGGGTGGTGGTGGAGTGGAGTAGGGCGGTGGCGGTGCAGTCGAGTTGGGTGGTGGTTGAGTGGAGTGGGGTCGTAGCGGAGTGGAGTGGGGTGGTGGTGGAGTGGAGTGGAGTGGCGTGGTGGTGGAGTGGAGTGGAGTGGGGCGGTGGTGGAGTGGAGTGGGGTAGTGTTGGAGTGGGGTGGTGTTGGAGTGGGGTGGTTTTGGAGTGGGGTGGTGTTGGAGTGGGGTGGTGTTGGAGTGGGGTGGTGCTGGAGTGGTGCTGGAGTGGTGTGGTGTTGGCGTGGGGTGGTGTTGGTGTGGGGTCGTGTTGGAGTGGGGTGGTGTTGGAGTGGGGTGGTGTTGGAGTGGGGTGTTGGTGGAGTGGGGTGGTGGTGGAGTGGGGTGGTGGTGGAGTGGGGTGGTGGTGGAGTGGAGTTGGGTGGTGGTGGAGTAGGGTGGTGGTGGAGTGGGGTGGTAGTGGTGTTGGAGTGGGGTGGTGTTGGAGTGGGGTGGTGTTGGAGTGGGGTGGTGTTGGAGTGGTGTGATGTTGGAGTGGGGTAGTGTTGGAGTGGGGTGGTGTTGGAGTGGGGTGGTGTTGGAGAGGGGTGGTGTTGGAATGGGGTGGTGTTGGATTGGGGTGGTGTTGGAGTGGGGTGGTGTTGGAGTGGAGTGGTGTTGGAGTGGGGTGGTGTTGGAGTGAATTGGTGTTGGAGTGGTGTGGTGTTGGAGTGGGGTGGTGTTGGAGTGAATTGGTGTTGGAGTGGGGTGGTGTTGGAGTGGGGTGGTGTTGGAGTGGGATGGTGTTGGAGTGGGGTGGTGTTGGGGTGGGGTTCTGTTGCAGTGGAGTGGTGTTGGAGTGGGGTGGTGTTTTAGTGGTGTGGTGTTGGAGAGGGGTGGTGTTGGAGTGGGGTGGTGTTGGAGTGGGGTGGTGGTGGAGTGGGGTGGTGTTGGAGTGGGGTGGTGGTGGAGTGGTGTGTTGGTGGAGTGGGGTTGTGGTGGTGTGGGGTAGTGTTGGAGTGGGATGGTGGTGGAGTGGAGTGGTCTTGGAGCTGAGTTGTGTTGGAGCGGAGTGGGGTGTTGTTGGAGTGAGGTGTTGTTGGAGTGGGGTGGTGGTGGAGTGGTGTAGTGGTGGAGTGGGGTGGGGTGATGGTGGAGTGGGGTGGTGGTGGAGTGGGGTGGTGTTGGAGTGGGGTGGTGCTGGAGTGGTGTGGTGTTGGAGCAGGGTGGTGTTGGAGCGGGGTGGTGTTGGAGCGGTGTCGTGTTGGAGTGGGGTGTTGGCGGAGTGGGGTGATGTTGGTGTTGGGTGGTGGGGGAGTGGGGTGGTGTTGGAGTGGGGTGGTGTCGGAGAGGGGGGGTGTCTGAGTGGGGTGGCGCCGGAGTGGGGTGTTGTCGGAGTGGGGTGGTGTTGGAGTGGGGTGGTGCTGGATTGGGGTGGTGTTGGAGTGGGGTGGTGTCGGAGAGGGGTGGTGTCTGAGTGGGATGGTGTCGGAGTGGGGTGGTGTCGGAGTGGGGTAGTGTCGGTGTGGGGTGGTGTCGGAGTGGGGTGGTGTTGGAGTGGGGTGGTGTTGTAGTGGGGTGATTTTGGAGTGGGGTGATGTTGGAGTGGGGTGGTTTTGGGGTGGGGTGGTGTTGGAGTGGGTGGTGTTGGAGTGTAGTGGTGTTGGAGTGGGGTGCTTTTGGGGTGGGGTGTTGTTGGAGTGGGGTGGAGTTGGAGTGGGGTGGTGTTGGAGAGGGGTGGGTTTGGAGTGGGGTGGTGTTGGAGTGGGGTGGTGGTGAAGTGGGGTGGTGGTGGACCGGGGTGGTGTTGGAGTGGGGTGGTGTTGGTGCGGGGTGGTGTTGGAGTGGGGTGGTGTTGGAGTGGGGTGTTGTTGGCGTGGGGTGGAGTTGGAGTGGGGTGGTGTTGGAGAGGGGTGGGTTTGGAGTGGGGTGGTGTTGGTGTGGGTGGTGGTGGAGTGGGGTGGTGGTGGACCGGGGTGGTGTTGGAGTGGGGTGGTGTTGGAGCGGGGTGGTGTTGGGTCGGGGTGGTGTTGGAGTGGGGTGATGTTGGAGAGGTGTGGTGTTGGAGTGGGGTGGTGTTGGGGCGGGGTGGTGGTGGAGTGGGGTGGTGTTGGAGTGGGGTGGTGTTGGAGTGGGGTGGTGTTGGAGCGGGGTGGTGGTGGAGCCGGGTGGAGTTGAAGCGGGGTGATGGTGGAGCGGGTTGGTGTTGGTGCGGGGTGTTGGTGGAGCGGGGTGGTGTTGGTGCGGGGTGGTGTTGGAGTGGGGTGGTGTTGGAGTGGGGTGGTGTTGGAGTGGGATGGTAGTGGAGTGGGTTGGTGTTGCAGTGGGGTGGTGGTGGAGTGGGTTGGTGTTGGAGCAGGGTGGTGTTGGCGCGGGGTGGTGTTGGAGCGGGGTGGTGTTGGAGTGGGGTGTTGGTGGAGTGGGGTGATGTTGGAGTGGGGTGGTGTTGGAGCGGGGTGGTGTTGGAGTGGTGTGGTGGTGGAGTGGGTTGGTGTTGGAGTGGGGTGTTGGTGGAGTGGGGTGATGTTGGCGTTGGGTGGTGGTGGAGTGGGGTGGTTGTGGAGTGGGGTTGTGGTGGTGCAGTGGGGTGGTGGTGGAGTGGAAAGGGGTTGTGGTGGAGTGGTGTGGTGGTGGAGTGGAGTGGTGGTGCAGTGGGGTGGTGGTGGAGTGGAGTGGGGTGGTGGTGGAGTGGGGTGGTGGTGGAGTGGGGTGCTGGTGGTGCAGTGGGCCGGTGGTGGATTGGAGTGGGGTGGCGGTGGAGTGGGGTGGTGGTGGAGTGGGGTGGTGTTGGAGTGGGGTGGTGGTGGAGTGGGGTGGTGGTGGAGTGGGGTGGTGTTGGAGTGGGGTGGTGGTGGAGTGGGGTGGTGGTGGAGTGGGGTGGTGGTGGTGGTGGAGTGGGGTGGTGGTGGAGTGGGGTGCTGTTGGAGTGGGGTGGTGGTGGAGTGGTGTGGTGGTGGAGTGCGGTGGTGTTGGAGTGTCGTGGTGGTGGTGTGGGGTGGTGTTGGAGTGGAGTGGTGCTGGAGTGGGGTGGTGTTGGAGTGGGGTGGTGTCGGAGAGGGGTGGTGTCTGAGTGGGGTGGCGTCGGATTGGGGTGGTGTCGGAGTGGGGTGGTGTTGGAGTGGGCTGGTGTTGGAGTGGGGTGGTGCTGGAGTGGGCTGGTGTTGGAGTGGGGTGGTGCTGGAAAGGGGTTGTGTTGGAGTGGGGTGGTGTCGGAGAGGGGTGGTGTCTGATTGGGATGGTGTCGGAGTGGGGTGATGTCGGAGTGGGGTAGTGTCGGTGTGGGGTGGTGTCGGAGTGGGGTGGTGTTGGAGTGGGGTGGTGTTGTAGTGGGGTGGTTTTGGGGTGGTGTGATGTTGGAGTGGGGTGGTTTTGGGGTGGGGTGGTGTTGGAGTGGGGTGGTGTTGGAGTGTGGTGGTGTTGGAGTCGGGTGGTTTTGGGGTGGGGTGTTGTTGGAGTGGGGTGGAGTTGGAGTGGGGTGGTGTTGGAGATGGGTTGGTTTGGAGTGGGGTGGTGTTGGAGTGGGGTGGTGGTGGAGTGGGGTGTTGTTGGAGTGGGGTGGAGTTGGAGTGGGGTGGTGTTGGAGAGGGGTGGGTTTGGAGTGGGTTGTTGTTGGAGTGGATGGTGGTGGAGTGGGGTGGTGGTGGACCGGGGTGGTGTTGGGTCGGGGTGATGTTGGAGTGGGGTGATGTTGGAGTGGGGTGGTGTTGGAGTGTGGTGGTGTTGGGGCGGGGTGGTGGTGGAGTGGGGTGGTGTTGGTGTGGGGTGGTGTTGGATTGGGGTGGTGTTGGAGCGGGGTGGTGGTGGAGCCGGGTGGAGTTGAAGCGGGGTGATGGTGGAGCGGGTTGGTGTTGGTGCGGGGTGTTGGTGGAGCGGGGTGGTGTTGGTGCGGGGTGGTGTTGGAGTGGGGTGGTGTTGCAGCGCGGTTGTGTTGGAGTGGGATGGTGGTGGAGTGGGTTGGTGTTGGAGTGGGGTGGTGGTGGAGTGGGGTGTTGTTGGAGCAGGGTGGTGTTGGCGCGGGGTGGTGTTGGAGCGGGGTGGTGTTGGAGTGGGGTGTTGGTGGAGTGGGGTGATGTTGGAGTGGGGTGGTGTTGGAGCGGGGTGGTGTTGGAGTGGGGTGGTGGTGGAGTGGGTTGGTGTTGGAGTGGGGTGGTGGTGGAGTGGGGTGGTGTTGGAGCAGGGTGGTGTTGGCGCGGGGTGGTGTTGGAGCGGGGTGGTGTTGGAGTGGGGTGTTGGTGGAGTGGGGTGATGTTGGCGTTGGGTGGTGGTGGAGTGGGGTGGTGGTGGAGTGGGGTTGTGGTGGTGCAGTGGGGTGGTGGTGGAGTGGAGTGGGGTTGTGGTGGAGTGGAGTGGTGGTGGAGTGGAGTGGTGGTGCAGTGGGGTGGTGGTGGAGTGGAGTGGGGTGGTGGTGGAGTGGAGTGGTGGTGGAGTGGGGTGCTGGTGGTGCAGTGGGCCGGTGGTGGATTGGAGTGGGGTGGCGGTGGAGTGGGGTGGTGGTGGAGTGGGGTGTTGTTGGAGTGGGGTGGTGGTGGAGTGGTGTGGTGGTGGAGTGCGGTGGTGTTGGAGTGTCGTGGTGGTGGAGTGGGGTGGTGTTGGAGTGGGGTGGTGCTGGAGTGGGGTGGTGTTGGAGTGGGGTGGTGTCGGAGAGGGGTGCTGTCTGAGTGGGGTGGTGTCGGAGTGGGGTGGTGTTGGAGTGGGGTGGTGTTGGAGAGGGCTGGTGTTGGAGTGGGGTGGTGCTGGAGTGGGCTGGTGTTGGAGTGGGGTGGTGCTGGAGTGGGGTGGTGTTGGAGTGGGGTGGTGTCGGAGAGGGTTGGTGTCTGAGTGGGCTGGTGTCGGAGTGGGGTGGTGTCGGAGTGGGGTAGTGTCGGTGTGGGGAGGTGTCGGAGTGGGGTGGTGTTGGAGTGGGGTGGTGATGTAGTGGGGTGGTTTTGGAGTGGGGTGATGTTGGAGTGGAGTGATTTTGGGGTGGGGTGGTGTTGGAGTGGGGTGGTGGTGGAGTGGGGTGGTGTTGGAGTGGGGTGGTTTTGGGGTGGGGTGTTGTTGGAGTGGGGTGGTGTTGGAGTGTGGTGGTGTTGGAGTGGGGTGTTGTTGGAGTGAATTGGTGTTGGAGTGTGGTGTTGTTGGAGTGGGGTTGTGTTGGAGTGGGGTGGTGTTAGTGTGGGGTGGTTTTGGAGTGGGGTGGTGTTGGAGTGGGGTGGTGTTGGTGCGGGGTGGTGTTGTTGCGGGGTGGTATTGGAGTGGGGTGGCGTTGGAGTGGGGTGGTGTTGGAGTGGGGTGGTGGTCAGCAGTGTGGTGTTGGAGCGGGGTGGTGGTGGTGCGGGGTGGTGTTGGAGCGGGGTGGGGGGGAGCGGGGTGGTGCTGGACCGGGGTGGTGTTGGAGTGGGGTGGTGTTGGAGCGGGGTGGTGTTGGGTCGGGGTGGTGTTGGAGTGGGGTGATGTTGGAGTGGGGTGGTGTTGGAGTGGGGTGGTGTTGGTGTGGGGTGGTGTTGGAGTGGGGTGGTGTTGGAGCGGGCTGGTGGTGGAGCCGGGTGGAGTTGAAGCAGGGTGATGGTGGAGCGGGTTGGTGTTGGTGCGGGGTGTTGGTGGAGCGGGGTGATGTTGGTGCGGGGTGGTGTTGGAGTGGGGTGGTGTTGGAGCGGGGTGGTGTTGGAGTGGGATGGTGGTGGAGTGGGTTGGTGTTGGAGTGGGGTGGTGGTGGAGTGGGGTGGTGTTGGAGCAGGGTGGTGTTGGCGCGGGGTGGTGTTGGAGCGGGGTGGTGTTGGAGTGGGGTGTTGGTGGAGTGGGGTGATGTTGGCGTTGGGTGGTGGTGGAGTGGGGTGGTGGTGGAGTGGGGTTGTGGTGGTGCAGTGGGGTGGTGGTGGAGTGGAGTGTGGTTGTGGTGGAGTGGAGTGGTGGTGGAGTGGAGTGGTGGTGCCGTGGGGTGGTGGTGGAGTGGAGTGGGGTGGTGGTGGAGTGAGGTGGTGGTGGAGTGGGGTGCTGGTGGTGCAGTGGGGCGGTGGTGGATTGGAGTGGGGTGGCGGTGGAGTGGGGTGGTGGTGGAGTGGGGTGGTGTTGGAGTGGGGTGGTGGTGGAGTGGGGTGGTGGTGGAGTGGGGTAGTGGTGGAGTGGGGTGGTGGTGGAGTGGGGTGGTGGTGATGGTGGAGTGGGGTGGTGGTGGAGTGGGGTGGTGTTGGAGTGGGGTGGTTGTGGTTCTGTGGTGGTGGAGTGCGGTGGTGTTGGAGTGTCGTGGTGGTGGAGAGGGGTGGTGTTGGAGTGGGGTGGTGCTGGAGTGGGGTGGTGTTGGAGTGGGGTGGTGTCGGAGAGGGATGGTGTCTGAGTGGGGTGACGTCGGAGAGGGGTGGTGTCTGAGTGGGATGGTGTCGGAGTGGGGTGCTGTCGGAGTGGGGTAGTGTCGGTGTGGGGTGGTGTCAGTGTGGGGTGGTGTTGGAGTGGGGTGGTGTTGTAGTGGGGTGGTTTTGGAGTGGGGTGATGTTGCAGTGGGGTTGTTTTGGGGTGGGGTGGTGTTGGAGTGGGGTGGTGTTGGAGTGTGGTGGTGTTGGAGTGGGGTGGTTTTGGGGTGGGGTGTTGTTGGAGTGGGGTGGAGTTGGAGTGGGGTGGTGTTGGAGAGGGGTGGGTTTGGAGTGGGGTGGTGTTGGAGTGGGGTGGTGGTGGAGTGGGGTGGTGGTGGACCGGGGTGGTGTTGGAGTGGGGTGGTGTTGGTGCGGGGTGGTGTTGGAGTGGGGTGGTGTTGGAGTGGGGTGTTGTTGGAGTGGGGTGGGGTTGGAGTGGGGTGGTGTTGGAGAGGGGTGGGTTTGGAGTAGGGTGGTGTTGGAGTGGGTGGTGTTGGAGTGGGGTGGTGTTGGGGCGGGGTGGTAGTGGAGTGGGGTGGTGTTGGTGTGGGGTGGTGTTGGAGTGGGGTGGTGTTGGAGCGGGGTGGTGGTGGAGCCGGGTGGAGTTGAAGCGGGGTGATGGTGGAGCGGGTTGGTGTTGGTGCGGGGTGTTGGTGGAGCGGGGTGGTGTTGGTGCGGGGTGGTGTTGGAGTGGGGTGGTGTTGTAGCGGGGTTGTGTTGGAGTGGGATGGTGGTGGAGTGGGTTGGTGTTGGAGTGGGGTGGTGGTGGAGTGGGGTGGTGTTGGAGCAGGGTGGTGTTGGCGCGTGGTGGTGTTGGAGCGGGGTGGTGTTGGAGTGGGGTGTTGGTGGAGTGGGGTGATGTTGGAGTGGGGTGGTGTTGGAGCGGGGTGGTGTTGGAGTGGGGTGGTGGTGGAGTGGGTTGGTGTTGGAGTGGGGTGGTGGTGGAGTGGGGTGGTGTTGGAGCAGGGTGGTGTTGGCGTGGGGTGGTGGTGGAGTGGGGTTGTGGTGGTGCAGTGGGGTGGTGGTGGAGTGGAGTGGGGTTGTGGTGGAGTGGAGTGGTGGTGGAGTGGGGTGCTGGTGGTGCAGTGGGGCAGTGGTGGATTGGAGTGGGGTGGCGGTGGAGTGGGGTGGTGGTGGAGTGGGGTGGTGTTGGAGTGGGGTGGTGGTGGAGTGGGGTGGTGGTGGAGTGGGGTGGTGTTGGAGTGGGGTGGTGGTGGAGTGGGGTGGTGGTGGTGGTGGATTGGAGTGGTGGTGGAGTGGGGTGGTGTTGGAGTGGGGTGGTGGTGGAGTGGTGTGGTGGTGGAGTGCGGTGGTGTTGGAGTGTCGTGTTGGTGGAGTGGGGTGTTGTTGGAGTGGGGAGGTGCTGGTGTGGGGTGGTGTTGGAGTGGGGTGGTGTCGGAGAGGGGGGGTGTCTGAGTGGGCTGGCGTCGGAGTGGGGTGGTTTCGGAGTGGGGTGGTGTTGGAGTGGGCTGGTGTTGGAGTGGGGTGGTGCTGGAGTGGGCTGGTGTTGGAGTGGGGTGGTGCTGGATTGGGGTGGTGTTGGAGTGGGGTGGTGTCGGAGAGGGGTGGTGTCTGAGTGGGATGGTGTCGGAGTGGGGCGGTGTCGGAGTGGGGTAGTGTCGGTGTGGGGTGGTGTCGGAGTGGGGTGGTGTTGGAGTGGGGTGGTGTTGTAGTGGGGTGATTTTGAAGTGGGGTGATGTTGGAGTGGGGTGGTTTTGGGGTGGGTTGGTGTTGGAGTGGGGTGGTGTTGGAGTGTGGTGGTGTTGTTTTGGGGTGGTTTTGGGGTGGGGTGTTGTTGGAGTGGGGTGGAGTTGGAGTGGGGTGGTGTTGGAGAGGGGTGGGTTTGGAGTGGGGTGGTGTTGGAGTGGGGTGGTGGTGAAGTGGGGTGGTGGTGGACCGGGGTGGTGTTGGAGTGGGGTGTTGTTGGTGCGGGGTGGTGTTGGAGTGGGGTGGTGTTGGAGTGGGGTGTTGTTGGTGCGGGGTGGTGTTGGAGTGGGGTGGAGTTGGAGTGGGGTGGTGTTGGAGAGGGGTGGGTTTGGAGTGGGGTGGTGTTGGTGTGGGTGGTGGTGGAGTGGGGTGGTGGTGGACCGGGGTGGTGTTGGAGTGGGGTGGTGTTGGAGCGGGGTGTTGTTGGTGCGGGGTAGTGTTGGAGTGGGGTGGTGTTGGAGCGGGGTGGTGTTGGAGTGGGATGGTAGTGGAGTGGGTTGGTGTTGCAGTGGGGTGGTGGTGGAGTGGGTTGGTGTTGGAGCAGGGTGGTGTTGGCGCGGGGTGGTGTTGGAGCGGGGTGGTGTTGGAGTGGGGTGTTGGTGGAGTGGGGTGATGTTGGAGTGGGGTGGTGTTGGAGCGGGGTGGTGTTGGAGTGGGGTGGTGGTGGAGTGGGTTGGTGTTGGAGTGGGGTGGTGGTGGAGTGGGGTGGTGTTGGTGCAGGGTGGTGTTGGCGCGGGGTGGTGTTGGAGCGGGGTGCTGTTGGAGTGGGGTGTTGGTGGAGTGGAGTGTTGTTGGCGTTGGGTGGTGGTGGAGTGGGGTTGTGGTGGTCCAGTGGGGTGGTGGTGGAGTGGAGTGGGGTTGTGGTGGAGTGGGGTGGTGTTGGAGTGGGGTGTTGTTGGAGTGGGGTGGGGTTGGAGTGGGGTGGTGTTGGAGAGGGGTGGGTTTGGAGTAGGGTGGTGTTGGAGTGGGTGGTGGTGGAGTGGGGTGGTGGTGGACCGGGGTGGTGTTGGAGTGGGGTGGTGTTGGCGCGGGGTGGTGTTGGGTCGGGGTGTTGTTGGAGTGGGGTGATGTTGGAGTGGGGTGGTGTTGGAGTGGGGTGGTGTTGGGGCGGGGTGCTGGTGGAGTGGGGTGGTGTTGGTGTGGGGTGGTGTTGGAGTGGGGTGTTGTTGGAGCGGGGTGGTGGTGGAGCCGGGTGGAGTTGAAGCGGGGTTGTGTTGGAGCGGGGTGGTGTTGGAGTGGGGTGTTGGTGGAGTGGGGTGGTGTTGGAGCGGGGTGGTGTTGGAGTGGGGTGGTGGTGGAGTGGGTTGGTGTTGGAGTGGGGTGGTGGTGGAGTGGGGTGGTGTTGGGGCAGGGTGGTGTTGGCGTGGGGTGGTGGTGGAGTGGGGTTGTGGTGGTGCAGTGGGGTGGTGGTGCAGTGGAGTGGGGTTGTGGTGGAGTGGAGTGGTGGTGGAGTGGGGTGCTGGTGGTGCAGTGGGGCGGTGGTGGATTGGAGTGGGGTGGCGGTGGAGTGGGGTGGTGGTGGAGTGGGGTGGTGTTGGACTGGGGTGGTGGTGGAGTGGGGTGGTGGTGGAGTGGGGTGGTGTTGGAGTGGGGTGGTGGTGGAGTGGGGTGGTGGTGGTGGTGGAGTGGAGTGGTGGTGGAGTGGGGTGGTGTTGGAGTGGGGTGGTGGTGGAGTGGTGTGGTGGTGGAGTGCGGTGGTGTTGGAGTGTCGTGTTGGTGGAGTGGGGTGTTGTTGGAGTGGGGTGGTGCTGGAGTGGGGTGGTGTTGGAGTGGGGTGGTGTCGGAGAGGGGGGGGTGTCTGAGTGGGGTGGCGTCGGAGTGGGGTGGTGTCGGAGTGGGGTGGTGTTGGAGTGGGCTGGTTTTGGAGTGGGGTGGTGCTGGAGTGGGCTGGTGTTGGAGTGGGGTGGTGCTGGATTGGGGTGGTGTTGGAGTGGGGTGGTGTCGGAGAGGGGTGGTGTCTGAGTGGGATGGTGTCAGAGTGGGGTGGTGTCGGAGTGGGGTAGTGTCGGTGTGGGGTGGTGTCGGAGTGGGGTGGTGTTGGAGTGGGGTGGTGTTGTAGTGGGGTGATTTTGGAGTGGGGTGATGTTGGAGTGGGGTGGTTTTGGGGTGGGGTGGTGTTGGTGTGGGGTGGTGTTGGAGTGTGGTGGTGTTGGAGTGGGGTGATTTTGGGGTGGGGTGTTGTTGGAGTGGGGTGGAGTTGGAGTGGGGTGGTGTTGGAGAGGGGTGGGTTTGGAGTGGGGTGGTGTTGGAGTGGGGTGGTGGTGAAGTGGGGTGGTGGTGGACCGGGGTGGTGTTGGAGTGGGGTGTTGTTGGTGCGGGGTGGTGTTGGAGTGGGGTGGTGTTGGAGTGGGGTGTTGTTGGAGTGGGGTGGAGTTGGAGTGGGGTGGTGTTGGAGAGGGGTGGGTTTGGAGTGGGGTGGTGTTGGTGTGGGTGGTGGTGGAGTGGGGTGGTGGTGGACCGGGGTTGTGTTGGAGTGGGGTGGTTTTGGAGCGGGGTGGTGTTGGTGCGGGGTGGTGTTGGAGTGGGGTGGTGTTGGAGCGGGGTGGTGTTGGAGTGGGATGGTAGCGGAGTGGGTTGGTGTTGCAGTGGGGTGGTGGTGGAGTGGGTTGGTGTTGGAGCAGGGTGGTGTTGGCGCGGGGTGGTGTTGGAGCGGGGTGGTGTTGGAGTGGGGTGTTGGTGGAGTGGGGTGATGTTGGAGTGGGGTGGTGTTGGAGCGGGGTGGTGTTGGAGTGGGGTGGTGGTGGAGTGGGTTGGTGTTGGAGTGGGGTGGTGGTGGAGTGGGGTGGTGTTGGTGCAGGGTGGTGTTGGCGCGGGGTGGTGTTGGAGCGGGGTGCTGTTGGAGTGGGGTGTTGTTGGAGTGGAGTGATGTTGGCGTTGGGTGGTGGTGGAGTGGGGTTGTGGTGGTGCAGTGGGGTGGTGGTGGAGTGGAGTGGGGTTGTGGTGGAGTGGAGTGGTGGTGGAGTGGAGTGGTGGTGCAGTGGGGTGGTGGTGGAGTGGAGTGGGGTGGTGGTGGAGTGGGGTGGTGGTGGAGTGGGGTGCTGGTGGTGCAGTGGGCCGGTGGTGGATTGGAGTGGGGTGGCGGTGGAGTGGGGTGGTGTTGGAGTGGGGTGGTGATGGAGTGGGGTGGTGGTGGAGTGGGATGGTGTTGGAGTGGTGTGGTGGTGGAGTGGGGTGGTGGTGGTGGTGTAGTGGGGTGGTGGTGGAGTGGGGTGGTGTTGGAGTGGTGTTTTGGTGGAGTGGTGTGGTGGTGGAGTGCGGTGGTGTTGGAGTGTCGTGGTGGTGGAGTGGGGTGGTGTTGGAGTGGGGTGGTGCTGGAGTGGGGTGGTGTTGGAGTGGGGTGGTGTCGGAGAGGGGTGGTGTCTGAGTGGGGTGGTGTCGGAGTGGGGTGGTGTCGGAGTGGGGTGGTGTTGGAGTGGGCTGGTGTTGGAGTGGGGTTGTGCTGGAGTGGACTGGTGTTGGAGTGGGGTGATGTCGGAGAGGGTTGGTGTCTGAGTGGGCTGGTGTCGGAGTGGGGTGGTGTTGGAGCGGGGTGGTGTTGGAGTGGGATGGTAGTGGAGTGGGTTGGTGTTGCAGTGGGGTGGTGGTGGAGTGGGTTGGTGTTGGAGCAGGGTGGTGTTGGCGCGGGGTGGTGTTGGAGTGGGGTGGTGGTGGAGTGGGTTGGTGTTGGAGTGGGGTGGTGGTGGAGTGGGGTGGTGTTGGTGCAGGGTGGTGTTGGCGCGGGGTGGTGTTGGAGCGGGGTGCTGTTGGAGTGGGGTGTTGGTGGAGTGGAGTGATGTTGGCTTTGGGTGGTGGTGGAGTGGGGTTGTGGTGGTGCAGTGGGGTGGTGGTGGAGTGGAGTGGGGTTGTGGTGGAGTGGTGTGGTGGTGGAGTGGAGTGGTGGTGCAGTGGGGTGGTGGTGGAGTGGAGTGGGGTGGTGGTGGAGTGGGGTGGTGGTTGAGTGGGGTGCTGGTGGTGCAGTGGGCCGGTGGTGGATTGGAGTGGGGTGGCGGTGGAGTGGGGTGGTGTTGGAGTGGGGTGGTGATGGAGTGGGGTGGTGGTGGAGTGGGATGGTGTTGGAGTGGGGTGGTGGTGGAGTGGGGTGGTGGTGGTGGTGTAGTGGGGTGGTGGTGGAGTGGGGTGGTGTTGGAGTGGTGTGGTGGTGGAGTGGTGTGGTGGTGGAGTGCGGTGGTGTTGGAGTGTCGTGGTGGTCGAGTGGGGTGGTGTTGGAGTGGGGTGGTGCTGGAGTGGGGTGGTGTTGGAGTGGGGTGGTGTCGGAGAGGGGTGGTGTCTGAGTGGGGTGGTGTCGGAGTGGGGTGGTGTCGGAGTGGGGTGGTGTTGGAGTGGGCTGGTGTTGGAGTGGGGTGGTGCTGGAGTGGACTGGTGTTGGAGTGGGGTGATGTCGGAGAGGGTTGGTGTCTGAGTGGGCTGGTGTCGGAGTGGGGTGGTGTCGGAGTGGGGTAGTGTCGGTGTGGGGTGGTGTCGGAGTGGGGTGGTGTTGGAGTGGGGTGGTGTTGTAGTGGGGTGGTTTTGGAGTGGGGTGATGTTGGAGTGGGGTGGTTTTGGGGTGGGGTGGTGTTGGCGTGGGGTGGTGTTGGAGTGTGGTGGTGTTGGAGTGGGGTGGTTTTGGGGTGGGGTGTTGTTGGAGTGGGGTGGTGTTGGAGTGTGGTGGTGTTTGAGTGGGGTGGTATTGGAGTGACTTGGTGTTGGAGTGGGGTGTTGTTGGAGTGGGGTGGTGTTGGAGTGTGGTGGTGTTTGAGTGGGGTGGTATTGGAGTGACTTGGTGTTGGAGAGGGGTGGGTTTGGAGTGGGGTGGTGTTGGTGTGGGTGGTGGTGGAGTGGGGTGGTGGTGGACCGGGGTTGTGTTGGAGTGGGGTGGTGTTGGAGCGGGGTGGTGTTGGTGCGGGGTGGTGTTGGAGCAGGGTGGTGTTGGCGCGGGGTGGTGTTGGAGCGGGGTGGTGTTGGAGTGGGGTGTTGGTGGAGTGGGGTGATGTTGGAGTGGGGTGGTGTTGGAGCGGGGTGGTGTTGGAGTGGGGTGGTGGTGGAGTGGGTTGGTGTTGGAGTGGGGTGGTGGTGGAGTGGGGTGGTGTTGGTGCAGGGTGGTGTTGGCGCGGGGTGGTGTTGGAGCGGGGTGCTGTTGGAGTGGGGTGTTGGTGGAGTGGAGTGATGTTGGCGTTGGGTGGTGGTGGAGTGGGGTTGTGGTGGTGCAGTGGGGTGGTGGTGGAGTGGAGTGGGGTTGTGGTGGAGTGGAGTGGTGGTGGAGTGGAGTGGTGGTGCAGTGGGGTGGTGGTGGAGTGGAGTGGGGTGGTGGTGGAGTGGGGTGGTGGTGGAGTGGGGTGCTGGTGGTGCAGTGGGCCGGTGGTGGATTGGAGTGGGGTGGCGGTGGAGTGGGGTGGTGTTGGAGTGGGGTGGTGATGGAGTGGGGTGGTGGTGGAGTGGGATGGTGTTGGAGTGGTGTGGTGGTGGAGTGGGGTGGTGGTGGTGGTGTAGTGGGGTGGTGGTGGAGTGGGGTGGTGTTGGAGTGGTGTGGTGGTGGAGTGGTGTGGTGGTGGAGTGCGGTGGTGTTGGAGTGTCGTGGTGGTGGAGTGGGGTGGTGTTGGAGTGGGGTGGTGCTGGAGTGGGGTGGTGTTGGAGTGGGGTGGTGTCGGAGAGGGGTGGTGTCTGAGTGGGGTGGTGTCGGAGTGGGGTGGTGTCGGAGTGGGGTGGTGTTGGAGTGGGCTGGTGTTGGAGTGGGGTGGTGCTGGAGTGGACTGGTGTTGGAGTGGGGTGATGTCGGAGAGGGTTGGTGTCTGAGTGGGCTGGTGTCGGAGTGGGGTGGTGTTGGAGCGGGGTGGTGTTGGAGTGGGATGGTAGTGGAGTGGGTTGGTGTTGCAGTGGGGTGGTGGTGGAGTGGGTTGGTGTTGGAGCAGGGTGGTGTTGGCGCGGGGTGGTGTTGGAGTGGGGTGGTGGTGGAGTGGGTTGGTGTTGGAGTGGGGTGGTGGTGGAGTGGGGTGGTGTTGGTGCAGGGTGGTGTTGGCGCGGGGTGGTGTTGGAGCGGGGTGCTGTTGGAGTGGGGTGTTGGTGGAGTGGAGTAATGTTGGCGTTGGGTGGTGGTGGAGTGGGGTTGTGGTGGTGCAGTGGGGTGGTGGTGGAGTGGAGTGGGGTTGTGGTGGAGTGGAGTGGTGGTGGAGTGGAGTGGTGGTGCAGTGGGGTGGTGGTGGAGTGGAGTGGGGTGGTGGTGGAGTGGGGTGGTGGTGGAGTGGGGTGCTGGTGGTGCAGTGGGCCGGTGGTGGATTGGAGTGGGGTGGCGGTGGAGTGGGGTGGTGTTGGAGTGGGGTGGTGATGGAGTGGGGTGGTGGTGGAGTGGGATGGTGTTGGAGTGGGGTGGTGGTGGAGTGGGGTGGTGGTGGTGGTGTAGTGGGGTGGTGGTGGAGTGGGGTGGTGTTGGAGTGGTGTGGTGGTGGAGTGGTGTGGTGGTGGAGTGCGGTGGTGTTGGAGTGTCGTGGTGGTCGAGTGGGGTGGTGTTGGAGTGGGGTGGTGCTGGAGTGGGGTGGTGTTGGAGTGGGGTGGTGTCGGAGAGGGGTGGTGTCTGAGTGGGGTGGTGTCGGAGTGGGGTGGTGTCGGAGTGGGGTGGTGTTGGAGTGGGCTGGTGTTGGAGTGGGGTGGTGCTGGAGTGGACTGGTGTTGGAGTGGGGTGATGTCGGAGAGGGTTGGTGTCTGAGTGGGCTGGTGTCGGAGTGGGGTGGTGTCGGAGTGGGGTAGTGTCGGTGTGGGGTGGTGTCGGAGTGGGGTGGTGTTGGAGTGGGGTGGTGTTGTAGTGGGGTGGTTTTGGAGTGGGGTGATGTTGGAGTGGGGTGGTTTTGGGGTGGGGTGGTGTTGGCGTGGGGTGGTGTTGGAGTGTGGTGGTGTTGGAGTGGGGTGGTTTTGGGGTGGGGTGTTGTTGGAGTGGGGTGGTGTTGGAGTGTGGTGGTGTTTGAGTGGGGTGGTATTGGAGTGACTTGGTGTTGGAGTGGGGTGTTGTTGGAGTGGGGTTGTGTTGGAGTGGGGTGGTGTTGGTGTGGGGTGGTGTTGGAGTGGGGTGATGTTGGGGCGGGGTGGTGTTGGAGCCGGGTGGTATTGGAGTGGGGTGGTGATGGTGTAGTGGGGTGGTGTTGGAAGGGGGGTCGTGTTGGAGTGGGGTGGTGTTGGAGTGGGGTGGTTTTGGAGTGGGGTGGTGTTGGAGTGGGGTGGTGTTGGAGTGTGGTTGAGTTGGAGTGGGGTGGTGTTGGAGTGTGGTATTATTGGAGTGGGTTGGTGTTGGAGTGGGGTGGCAGTGGAGTGTGGTGGTGTTGGAGTGGGGTGGTGGTGGAGCAGGGTGGTGTTGGAGCGGGGTGGTAGTGGGGCGGGGTGGTGTTGGAGCGGGGTGGGGGTGGAGCGGGGTGGTGGTGGACCGGGTTGGTGTTGGAGTGGGTTGGTGTTGGAGCGGGGTGGTGTTGGGTCGGGGTGGTGTTGGAGTGGGGTGATGTTGGAGTGGGGTGGTGTTGGAGTGGGGTGGTGTTGGTGTGGGGTGGTTTTGGAGTGGGGTGGTGTTGGAGTGGGGTGGTGGTGTAGTGGGGTTGTGTTGGAGTGGGGTGGTGTTGGAGCGAGGTGGTGTTGGAGTGCGGTGGTGTTGGAGTGCGGTGGTGTTGGAGTGGGGTGGTGTTGGAGTGGGTTGGTGTTGGAGTGGGGTGGTGTTGGAGCGGGGTGGTGGTGGAGTGGGGTGGTGTTGGAGTGCGGTGGTGTTGGAGTGGGGTGGTGTTGGAGTGGGGTGGTGTTGGAGTGGGGTGGTGTTGGAGTGGGGTGGTGTTGGAGTGGGGTGGTGTTGGAGCGGGGTGGTGGTGGAGTGGGGTGATGTTGGCGTGCGGTGGTGTTGGAGTGGGGTGGTGTTGAAGTGGGGTGGTGTTGGAGCGGGGTGGTGGTGGAGTGGGGTGGTGTTGGAGTGGGGTGCTGTTGGAGTGGGGTGGTGTTGGAGCGGGGTGGTGGTGGAGCCGGGTGGAGTTGAAGCGGGGTGATGGTGGAGCGGGTTGGTGTTGGTGCGGGGTGGTGGTGGAGCGGAGTGGTGTTGGAGCGGGGTGGTGTTGGAGTGGGGTGGTGTTGGAGCGGCGTGGTGTTGGAGTGGGGTGGTGGTGGAGTTGGTTGGTGTTGGAGCAGGGTGGTGTAGGCGCGGGGTGGTGTTGGAGCGGGGTGGTGTTGGAGTGGGGTGTTGGTGGAGTGGGGTGATGTTGGCGTTGGGTGGTGGTGGAGTGGGGTGGTGGTGGAGTGGGGTTGTGGTGGTGCAGTGGGGTGGTGGTGGAGTGGAGTGGGGTTCTGGTGGAGTGGAGTGGTGGTGGAGTGGAGTGGTGGTGCAGTGGGGTGGTGGTGGAGTGGAGTGGGGTGGTGGTGGAGTGGGGTGGTGGTGGAGTGGGGTGGTGGTGGAGTGTGGTGGTGTTGGAGTGGTGTGGTGGTGGAGTGGGGTGGTGTTGGAGTGGGGTGGTGTTGCAGTGGGGTCGTGGTGGAGTGGGGTGCTGGTGGTGCAGTGGGGCGGTGGTGGAGTGGAGTGGGGTGGCGTTGGAGTGGGGTGGTGGTGGAGTGGGGTGGTGTTAGAGTGGGGTGGTGGTGGAGTGGGGTGGTGGTGGTGGTGGAGTGGGGTCGTGGTGGAGTGGGGTGGTGTTGCAGTGGGGTCGTGGTGGAGTGGGGTGCTGGTGGAGTGGGGTGGTGTTGGAGTGGGGTGGTGGTGGAGTGGAGTGGATGGTGGAGTGCGGTGGTGTTGGAGTGTGGTGGTGGTGGAGTGGGGTGGTGTTGGAGTGGGGTGTTGCTGGAGTGGGGTGGTGTTGGAGTGGGGTGGTGTCGAAGAGGGGTGGTGTCTGAGTGGGGTGGTGTCGGAGTGGGGTGGTGTCGGAGTGGGGTAGTGTCGGTGTGGGGTGGTGTCGGAGTGGGGTTGTGTCGGAGTGGGGTGGTGTTGGTGTGGGGTGGTGCTGGAGTGGGGTGCTGTTGGAGTGGGGTGGTGTTGTAGTGGGGTGGTTTTGGGGTGGGGTGGTGTTGGAGTGGGGTGGTGTTGGAGTGTGGTGGTGTTGGAGTGGGGTGATTTTTGGGTGGGGTGGTGTTGGTGTGGGGTGGTGTTGGAGTGTGGTGGTGTTGGAGTGGGGTGGTGTTGGAGTGAATTGGTGTTGGAGTGGGGTGGTGTTGGAGTGGGGTTGTGTTGGAGTGGGGTGGTGTTGGAGTGGGGTGGTGGTGGATTGGGGTGGTCGAGTGGAGTGGTGGAGTGGAGTGGGGTGGTGGTGGTGGAGTGGGGTGGAGTGGTCGTGGAGTGGAGTGGTGGTGGAGTGGAGTGGTGGTGGTGGAGTGGAGTGGTGGCGGAGTGGGGTGGTGGCGGAATGGGGTGGTGCTGGAGTGGGGTGGTGTTGGAGTGGGGTGGTGGTGGAGTGGTGGTGGAATGGAGTGGTGGTGGAGTGGAGTGGTGGTGGTGTGGAGTGGTGGTGGAGGAGTGGAGTGGGGTGGTGTTGGAGTGGGGTGGTGGTGGAGTGGTGGTGGAATGGAGTGGTGGTGGAGTGGAGTGGTGGTGGAGTGGAGTGGTGGCGCAGTGGGGTGGTGGAGTGGAGTGGTGGAGTGGAGTGGGGTGGTAGTGGTGGAGTGGAGTGGAGTGGTGGTGGAATGGAGTGGTGGTGGAGTGGAGTGCAGTGATGGTGGTGGAGTGGAGTGGAATGCTGGCGGAGTGGGGTGGTGGCGGAGAGGGGTGGTGGTGGAGTGGAGTGGAGTGGTGGTGGTGGATTGGAGTGGAGTGGTGGCGGAGTGGGGTGATGCTGGAGTGGGGTGGTGCTGGAGTGGGGTGGTGCTGGAGTGGGGTGGTGTTGAAGTGGGGTGGTGTTGGAGTGGGGTGGTGTTGGAGTGGGCTGGTGGAGTGGAGTGGGGTTGTGTTGGAGTGGGGTAGTGTTGGAGTGGGGTGCTGTTGGAGTGGGGTGGAGTGGAGTGTGGTGGTGGAGTGGAGTGGGGTGGTGTTGGAGTGGGGCGGTGTTGGAGTGGGGTGGCGTTGGAGTGGGGTGGTGGTGGAGTGGAGTGGTGGTGGTGCAGTGGGGTGGTATTGGAGTTGGGTGGTGTTGGAGTGTGGTGGTGTTGGAGTGGAGTTGTGGTGGAGTGGGGTGGTGGTGGAGCGGGGTGGTGTTGGAGTGGGGTGCTGTTGGAGTGGGGTGGTGTTGGAGTGGGGTGGTGTTGGAGTGGAGTGGGGTGGTTTTGGAGTGGAGTGGGGTGTTGTTGGAGTGGAGTGGGATGGTGTTGGAGTGGGGTGGGGTACTGATGGAGTGGAGTGGGGAGGTGTTGGAGTGGAGTGGGGGTGGAGTTAGAGTGTAGTGGGGTCGTGTTGGAGTGGGGTGGGGTGGTGTTGGAGGGGAGTGGGGTATTGTTGGAGTGGAGTGGGGTGGTGTTAGAGTTGAGTGGGGTGGTGTTGGAGTGGAGTGGGATGGTGTTGGAGTGGCGTGGGGTGTTGTTGAAGTGGAGTGGGGTGGTGTTGGAGTGGGGTCGTGTTGGAGTGGGGTGGTGTTGAAGTGGGGTGGTGTTGCAGTGGGGTGGTGTTGGAGTGGGGTGGTGGTGGATTGGGGTGGTGGAGTGGAGTGGGGTGCTGTTGGAGTGGGGTGGTGTTGGAGTGAGGTGGTGTTGGAGTGGGGTGGTGTTGGAGTGGGGTGTTGTTGGAGTGGGGTGGTGTGGAGTGGGGTAGTGGAGTGGAGTGGCGTGCTGTTGGAGTGGGGTGGTGTTGCAGTGAGGTGGTGTTGGAGTGGGGTGGTGTTGGAGTGGGGTGTTGTTGGAGTGGTGTGGTGGTGGAGTGGGGTGGTGTTGGAGTGGGGTGGTGGTGGATTGGGGTGGTCGAGTGGAGTGGTGGAGTGGAGTGGGGTGGTGGTGGTGGAGTGGGGTGGAGTGGTGGTGGAGTGGAGTGGTGGTGTAGTGGAGTGGAGTGGTGGTGGTGGAGTGGAGTGGAGTGGTGGCGGAGTGGGGTGGTGGCAGAGTGGGGTGGTGGTGGAGTGGTGTGGAGTGGTGCTGGTGGAGTGGAGTGGAGTGGTGGCGGAGTGGGGTGGTGGCGGAATGGGGTGGTGGTGGAGTGTGGTGGTGTTCGAGTGGGGTGGTGTTGGAGTGGTGGTGGAATGGAGTGGTGATGGAGTGGAGTGGTGGTGGTGTGGAGTGGTGGTGGAGGAGTGGAGTGGGGTGGTGGTGGTGGAGTGGAGTGGTGGTGGAGTGGGGTGGTAGTGGTGGAGTGGAGTGGAGTGGTGATGGAGTGGAGTGGTGGTGGAGTGGAGTGGTGGTGGAGTGGAGTGCAGTGATGGTGGTGGAGTGGAGTGGAATGCTGGCGGATTGGGGTGGTGGCGGAGAGGGGTGGTGGTGGAGTGGGGTGGTGTTGAAGTGGGGTGGTGTTGGAGTGGGGTGGTGTTGGAGTGGGCTGGTGGAGTGGAGTGGGGTTGTGTTGGAGTGGGGTAGTGTTGGAGTGGGGTGCTGTTGGAGTGGGGTGGAGTGGAGTGGGGTGGTAGAGTGGAGTGGGGTGGTGTTGGAGTGGGGCGGTGTTGGAGTGGGGTGGCGTTGGAGTGGGGTGGTGTTGGAGTGGGGTGGTATTGGAGTGGGGTGGTGGTGGCGTGGGGTGGTGGTGGAGTGGGGTGGTGTTGGAGTGGGGTCGTGTTGGAGTGGGGTGGTGGTGGAGTGGGGTGGTGGTGGAGCGGGGTGGTGTTGGAGTGGAGTGCAGTGATGGTGGTGGAGTGGAGTGGAGTGGTGGTGGTGGATTGGAATGGAGTGGTGGCGGAGTGGGGTGGTGTTCGAGTGTGTTGGTGTTGGAGTGGGGTGGTGTTGGAGTGGGGTGATGCTGGAGTGGGGTGGTGCTGGAGTGGGGTGGTGTTGGAGTAGCGTGGTGTTGGAGTGGGGTGGTGCTGGAGTGGGGTGGTGGTGGAGTTGGGTGGTGTTGGAGTGGTGTCGTGTTGGAGTGGGGTGGTGTTGGTGTGGGGTGGTGGTGGAGTTGGGTGGTGTTGGAGTGGTGTCGTGTTGGAGTGGGGTGGTGTTGGTGTGGGGTTGTGTTGGAGTGGGGTGGGGTGATGTTGGAGTGGAGTGTGGTATTGTTGGAGTTGAGTGGGGTGGTGTTGGAGTGGAGTGGGGTGGTGTTGGAGTGGGGTGGTGGAGTGGAGTGGGGTGTTGTTGGAGTGGGGTGATGTTGGAGTGGGGTTGAGTTGGAGTGGGGTGGAGTGGAGTGAGGTGGTGGAGTGGAGTGGGGTGGTGTTGGAGTGGGGTGGTGTTGGAGTGGGGTGGTGTTGGAGTGATGTGGTGTTGGAGTGGGGTGGTGGAGGTGTGCAGTGGTGGTGGTGCAGTGGGGTGGTGTTGGAGTGGTGTGGTGTTGGAGTGGGGTGGTGGTGGAGTGGGTTGGTGTTGCAGTGGGGTCGTGTTGGAGTGGGGTGGTGGTGGAGTGGGGTGATGGTGGAGTGGGGTGGTGGTGGAGTGGGGTAGTGGTGGTCGAGTGGAGTGGAGTGGTGGTGGAGTGGAGTGATGGTGGAGTGGAGTGGTGGCGGCGTGGGGTGGTGGAGTGGAGTGGTGGAGTGGAGTGGGGTGGTGGTGGTGGAGTGGGGTGGAGTGGTGGTGGAGTGGAGTGGTGGTGGAGTGGAGTGGAGTGGTGGTGGTGGAGTGGAGTGGAGTGGTGGCGGAGTGGGGTGGTCATGGAGTGGAGTGGTGGCGGAGTGCGGTGGTGACGGAGTGGGGTGGTGGTGGAGTGGGGTGGTGGTGGAGTGGGTGGTGTTGGAGTGGGGTGGTGTTGGAGTGGGGTGGTGTTGTAGTGGAGTGGGGTGGTGTTGGAGCGGAGTGGGGTTGTGTTGGAGTGGGGTGGGGTGGTGTTGGAGTGGAGTGGGGTGATGTTGGAGTGGGGTGGGGTGGTGTTGGAGTGGAGTGTGGTATTGTTGGAGTGGAGTGGGGTGTTGTTGGAGTGGGGTGGTGGTGGAGTGGGGTGGTGGTGGAGTGGGGTGGTGTTGGTGTGTGGTGGTGGTGTGGAGTGGGGTGGTGGTGGAGTGGGGTGGTGTTGAAGTGGGGTGATGTTGGTGTGGGGTGATGTTGGAGTGGGGTGATGTTGGAGTGGGGTTGTGTTGGAGTGGGGTGGGATGGTGGAGTGGAGTGGGGTGGTGTTGGAGTGGGGTGGTGTTGGAGTGGGGTGGTGGTGGAGTGGAGTGGTGGTGGTGCAGTGGGGTGCTGTTGAAGTGGGGTGCTGTTGGAGTGGGGTGGGGTGGTGTTGGAGTGGAGTGTGGTATTGTTGGAGTGGAGTGGGGTGTTGTTGGAGTGGGGTGGTGGTGGAGTGGGGTGGTGGTGGAGTGGGGTGGTGTTGGTGTGTGGTGGTGGTGTGGAGTGGGGTGGTGGTGGAGTGGGGTGGTGTTGAAGTGGGGTGATGTTGGTGTGGGGTGATGTTGGAGTGGGGTGATGTTGGAGTGGGGTCGTGTTGGAGTGGGATGGTGGAGTGGAGTGGGGTGGTGTTGGAGTGGGGTGATGTTGGAGTGGGGTGATGTTGGAGTGGGGATGTGTTGGAGTGGGGTGGAGTGGAGTGGGATGGTGGAGTGGAGTGGGGTGGTGTTGGAGTGGGGTGGTGTTGGAGTGGGGTGGTGTTGGAGTGGGGTGGTGGTGGTGGAGTGGAGTGGAGTGGTGGTGGAGTGGAGTGATGGTGGAGTGGAGTGATGGCGGCGTGGAGTGGTGGAGTGGAGGGGTGGAGTGGAGTGGGGTGGTGGTGGTGGTGTGGGGTGGTGGTGGTGCAGTGGTGTGGAGTTGTGGCAGAGTGGGGTGGTGATGGAGTGGGGTGGTGGCGGAGTGGGGTGGTGTTGGAGTGGGGTGGTGTTGGAGTGGGGTGATGTTGGAGTTGGGTGGTGTTGGAGTGGGGTGGAGTGGATGTGGTGGAGTGGAGTGGTGGCGGAGTGGGGTGGTGACGGAGTGCAGTGGTGGCGGAGTGGGGTGGTGACGGAGTGGGGTGGTGGTGGAGTGGGGTGGTGGTGGAGTGGGGTGGTGGTGGAGGGGGTGGTGTTGGAGTGGGGTTGTGTTGGAGTGGTGTGGTGTTGTAGTGGTGTGGGGTGGTGTTGGAGCGGAGTGGGGTGGTGTTGGAGTGGAGTGGGGTGGTGTTGGAATGAGGTGCGGTATTGTTGGAGTGGAGTGGGGTGATGTTGGAGTGGAGTGGGGTCCTGTTGGATTGGAGTGGGGTGGTGTTGGAGTTGGGTGGGGTGGTGTTGGAGTGGTGTGGGGTGGTGTTGGATTGGAGTGGGGTGGTGTTGGAGTGGGGTGGGGTGGTGTTGGAGTGGAGTGTGGTATTGTTGGAGTGGAGTGGGGTGGTGTTGGAGTGGAGTGGGGTGGTCTTGGAGTGGAGTGGGGTGGTGTTGGTGTGGAGTGGGGTGGTGTTCGAGTGGGGTGGTGGAGTGGAGTGGGGTGGTGTTGGAGTGAGGTGGTCGTGGAGTGGGGTGGTGGTGGTGGTGGAGTGGGGTGGTGTTGGAGTGAGGTGATGTTGGAGTGGGGTGATGTTGAAGTGGGGTGGTGTTGGAGTGGGGTGGTGGAGTGGAGTGGGGTGGCGTTGGAGTGGGGTGATGTTGGAGTTGGGTGGTGTTGGAGTGGGTTGGAGTGGAGTGGGGTGGTTGAGTGGAGTGGGGTGTTGTTGGAGTGTCGTGATATTGGAGTGGGGTGGTGGTGGGGTGGAGTGTTGGTGGTGCAGTGGGGTGGTGTTGGAGTGGGGTGGTGTTGGAGTGGGGTGGTGGTGTTAGTGTGGGGTGGTGTTGCAGTGGGGTGGTGTTGGGGTGGTGTGATGTTGGAGTGGCGTGATAGTGGAGTGGGGTGGTGGTGGAGTGGGGTTGTGGTGGAGTGGTGTGGTGTTGGCGTGGGGTGGTGGTGGAGTTGGGTGGTGGTGGTGGTGTGGAGTGGAGTGGTGGTGGAGTGGAGTGATGGTGGAGTGGAGTGGTGGCGGCGTGGGGTGGTGGAGTGGAGAGGTGGAGTGGAGTGGGGTGGTGGTGATGGAGTGGGGTGGAGTGGTGGTGGTGTGGAGTGGTGGTGGAGTGGAGTGGAGTGGTGGTGGTGGAGTGGAGTGGAGTGGTGGTAAAGTGGAATGGTGGTGGAGTGTGGTGGTGGTGGAGTGGAGTGGAGTGGTGGTGGTGGAGTGGAGTGGGGTTGTGGCGGAGTGGGGTGGTGACGGAGTGGGGTGGTGGCGGAGTGGGGTGATGTTCGAGTGGGGTGGTGTTGGAGTGGGATGGTGTTGGAGTGGGGTGGTGCTGGAATGTGGTGGTGCTGGAGAGGGGTCGTGCTGGAGTGGGGTAGTGGTGGAGTGAGGTGGTGTTGGAGTGGAGTGGTGGTTGTGGTGGTGGAGTCGTGTGGTGGTGGAGTGGGGTGGTGGAGGTGGTGGAGTGGGGTGGTGGTGGAGTGGGGTGGTGGTGGAGTGGGATGGTGGTGGAGTGGAGTGGGGTGGTGGTGGAGTGGAGTGGTGGTGTTGATGGAGTGGTGTGGTGGTGGTGGCGGAGTGATGTGGTTGTTGTGTTGGAGTGGGGTGGTGGTGGATTGGGGTGGTGGTGGAGTGGGGTCAGTGAGTGGGGTCAGTGAGTGCGGAATGTGAGTGGTGTCAGTGAGTGCGGATCGTGACAGGGGTCAGTGAGTGCGGATAGTGACTGGGGTCAGTGAGTGGGGTCAGTGAGTGCGGATCGTGAGTGCGGATAGTGAGTGGGGTCAGTGAGTGTGGATAGTGACAGGGGTCAGTGAGTGCGGATAGTGACTGGGGTCAGTGAGTGGGGTCAGTGAGCACGGGGAGATCCCAGCCTCCATCCCCAGCCTGTGCTGATTTTGCTGTTCTCACATAATGTGTGACTGATTCCCATTCTCAGAGCACAGGAAGATCCCGGGCCACATTCCCAGCTTCTGCTGTGTTAACACCCTGCTGTGCGAGTTATTATCAGTGTGTGATCTTACGTCACTGTGGAGTGGATGGAAGGCTGGAGTTCTCCATCTCCTGCATCACCACCAGCGGCTCATCCAACTTGAGTGTGTGTGATGTGGGGAAAGGATCAGGACATTGTGATCAGTCAGGAACTCCCAGACCCACTGCAAGAGAGAGAGAGAGAGGCAGCAATTGGAACAACACAATGAGGGTTAAACGCACAGTACAGTACTGAGCCCAATACAGAGCACAGGGAGATCCCAGACTCCATCCACAGCCTGTGCTGAGTGAGCACAGGAAGATCCCAGCCTCCATCCCCAGCCTGTGCTGAGTGAGCACAGGAAGATCCCAGCCTCCATCCCCAGCCTGTGCTGAGTGAGCACAGGAAGATCCCAGCCTCCATCCCCAGCCTGTGCTGAGTGAGCACAGGAAGATCCCAGCCTCCATCCACAGCCTGTGCTGAGTGAGCACAGGAAGATGCCAGCCTCCATCCACAGCCTGTGCTGAGTGAGCACAGGAAGATCCCAGCCTCCATCCCCAGCCTGTGCTGAGTGAGCACAGGAAGATCCCAGCCTCCATCCCCAGCCTGTGCTGAGTGAGCACAGGTAGATCCCAGCCTCCATCCCCAGCCTGTGCTGAGTGAGCACAGGAAGTTCCCAGCCTCCATCCCCAGCCTGTGCTGAGTGAGCACAGGAAGATCCCAGCCTCCATCCCCAGCCTGTGCTGAGTGAGCACAGGAAGATCCCAGCCTCCATCCCCAGCCTGTGCTGAGTGAGCACAGGAAGATCCCAGCCTCCATCCCCAGCCTGTGCTGAGTGAGCACAGGAAGATCCCAGCCTCCATCCCCAGCCTGTGCTGTTTCAGCTCCAACTCAACACAGAGGATTCCGAAGCCACGCCCACTCACTGACATCACCAGGATATTGCGCATGCGCTCTATTGCCCCAGCAGCAAAATGGCGGCGATCTGAATCTTCCCGCCTCTTTTTCCTTAGTTTAATTGAATGACCCATATTACCCATTACCACTATTGAAGTGTCTCACATATCCTGCTTTCAACCCTTTCCTATTGTTATAGCATCTAGAAGGCAGATCATTCCCTGACAGTAATACATACCAGTCACGCAACATATATATTTGACTGTATGATCTGGAGATTACATTGTCGCAGTATTGTAAATTATACATTTTCCAGTTAAGTACGGATACTGATTATGAATTGGGGAATATACTGGAGGACCGACCAAACACCTCAACTCTGGAACAGTTCCAGAAACTGACCAGGTGATCATCACCTAACCCAGGACATGTTCACTGACACAGCACCTGGAAACTGACCAGGTGAACAGCACCTAACCCAGGACATGTTCACTGACACAGCACCTGGAAACTGACCAGGTGAACAGCACCTAACCCAGGACATGTTCACTGACACAGCACCTGGAAACTGACCAGGTGAACAGCACCTAACCCAGGACATGTTCACTGACCTAGCACCTGGAAACTAACCAGGTGATCATCACCTAACCCAGGACATGTTCACTGACCCAGCACCTGGAAACTGACCAGGTGATCATCACCTAACCCAGGACATGTTCACTGACCTAGCACCTGGAAACTAACCAGGTGATCATCACCTAACCCAGGACATGTTCACTGACCCAGCACCTGGAAACTGACCAGGTGATCATCAACTAACCCAGGACATGTTCACTGACACAGCACCTGGAAACTGACCAGGTGAACATCACCTAACCCAGGACATGTTCACTGACCTAGCACCTGGAAACTAACCAGGTGAGCATCACCTAACCCAGGACATGTTCACTGACACAGCACCTGGAAACTGACCAGGTGATCATCACCTAACCCAGGACATGTTCACTGACCCAGCACCTGGAAACTCACCAGGTGATCATCACCTAAACCAGGACATGTTCACTGACCCAGTACCTGGAAACTGACCAGGTGACCATCACATAACCCAGGACATGTTCACTGACACAGCACCTGGAAACTAACCAGGTGATCATCACCTAACCCAGGACATGTTCACTGACCCAGCACCTGGAAACTAACCAGGTGATCATCACCTAACCCAGCACATGTTCACTGACCCAGTACCTGGAAACTGACCAGGTGAACATCACCTAATCCAGGACATGTTCACTGACACAGTACCTGGAAACTAACCAGGTGATCATCACCTAACCCAGGACATGTTCACTGACCCAGTACCTGGAAACTAACCAGGTGATCATCACCTAACCCAGGACATGTTCACTGACCCAGTACCTGGAAACTGACCAGGTGATCATCGCCTAATCCGGGACATGTTCACTGACCCAGCACCTGGAAACTGACCAGGTGATCATCACCTAATCCAGGACATGTTCACTGACCCAGTACCTGGAAACTAACCAGGTGATCATCACCTAATCCGGGACATGTTCACTGACACAGTACCTGGAAACTAACCAGGTGATCATCACCTAACCCAGGACATGTTCACTGACCCAGTACCTGGAAACTGACCAGGTGATCATCGCCTAATCCGGGACATGTTCACTGACCCAGCACCTGGAAACTGACCAGGTGATCATCACCTAATCCAGGACATGTTCACTGACCCAGTACCTGGAAACTGACCAGGTGAACTTCACCTAATCCAGGACATGTTCACTGACCCAGTATCTGGAAACTGACCAGGTGATAATCGCCTAATCCAGGACATGTTCACTGACCCAGCACCTGGAAACTAACCAGGTGATCATCACCTAATCCAGGACATGTTCACTGACCCAGTACCTGGAAACTGACCAGGTGATCATCACCTAACCCAGGACATGTTCACTGACCCAGCACCTGGAAACTGACCAGGCGATCATCACCTAATCCAGGACATGTTCACTGACCCAGTACCTGGAAACTGACCAGGTGAGCATCACCTAACCCAAGACATGTTCACTGACCCAGTACCTGGAAACTGACCAGGTGATCATCGCCTAACCCAGGACATGTTCACTGACCCAGCACCTGGAAACTAACCAGGTGATCATCACCTAACTCAGGACATGTTCACTGACACAGCACCTGGAAACTGACCAGGTGAGCATCACCTAACCCAGGACATGTTCACTGACCCAGTACCTGGAAACTGACCATGTGAGCATCACCTAACTCAGGACATGTTCACTGACACAGCACCTGGAATCTGACCAGGTGTGCCTCGCCTGATCCAAGACATGTTCACTCACCCAGCACCTGGAAACTGACCAAGTACCCATTTCTGATCTCAACACTCAAACTGTCCCAGCACCCAGAAACTGTTCCAATACCAATTAACTGAACCAGAAACCTTCAAGAGAGCCATCGCCCAAAAATGATGTCAATGCATGGCCTGAGTGAGAGATTGTAACTTATGTTGCCGAGCCAAAGAATAATCTAGTCTGGATAAAACTTTCAAATGGATTAAATAGTAAATGTTTAGAGCACGACATTTCAGCACTGACATCACTAAACAGATGCCTGTTTAAGATACAACTCCACACAAATGGGTTTAATGTTCAGACAGCTGGAGAGGAGCTGTGATACAAGAGGAGATATATTTATATGGTTACACATTGTCCAGAAACACTCACTGACCTGGCTGAAATCATTTTCAATCCACATATCCACAAAACCTCCTCGCATTTTCTGTGAGAAATGCTGTCTTTGTTCCAACTGTTAAAAGCAAATAATCAGTTCCCTACAAGCCGCTTTTACACAAAAGAAAATTGTGTAGAATATCTCAGTTTACATGATCCAATTAGTGCCGGTACGTTGAACTCCGGAGTTCCACCCATAATTACCACTCATTGTTAGAATTGAACAGAACATTTTAAATGGAGATTTGAAGGAGGGACACTCAGGGTAATCTAATAATACAATCCCTGTCACTGTCACTTCAATCACCAAACTGCCTGATTGGACAATGAGATGCAGATCACACAGAGACAGGTAAACTTACCTGTTTAACTGCACGGGTCTGGCTCAATAATGAAGATTCAATTTGCAGCAGTGGACAAGAAATTTTGCTTTTAAAAGTATGTTTTTTTAGGAGTAATGTCTGAGGAAATGAGAACTTATTCCAAGCTCAGTCTTTACTGAGCTGAACAATGGACAATGATTTATACCTAGGATTGCTGCAGCAGTACCACACACACAAAGAATACAGATTCTCACCTGTTTCCCACAGCTTAAAGAGATCCCACAAATCACAGGAATGGAAATCACACCACAACATATAGAACAGAAAATACTGGATATTCTCATCAGGTCAGGCAGTATTTGTGGAGAGAGAAACAGAGTTAATGTTTCAGATCTGTGACCTTTCATCAGAACTGAGAAAACATAGAAATGTAATAGGTTTTGAGCAAGTGAAAGGGGGGAGGATGGAAAGAAGAACAAAAGGGACAGTCTGTGATAGGGTGGAAGATGTGAAACATCACAATGAATATGGGACTGTCGATAAACTGACTCTGGAGAAGTCTCTGGACTGAATTATGAAGGTATTTCCATAAAGCACAGTTAGAAAAATCACCATTGAACAAAAGGAGAACATCCTTTCAATAGAGAATTATTCATCCATTCAAATAATCAGGGACTGTCCACAATTCTTCTTTGTAGAAATCTCCATCCAAATATAGAGTGTTGCCCATAAATCTCCTTTGGAGCAATAATCATTAAAATAAGGGATAGTGTATAAAATTCGTTCAGATTAATCTGCATCAAATAAAACAGAACTGTCTATAGAGAGTCTGAGGGAACTTAATTTCAAAGTACTAAGGTACGATCCTTAAACCACCTTCAGGAAATCAATATCCCGAATAATAAGAGACTGTGCATAATGCACCTACAAGGGTCCATTTACAAAATAAAAGACCATCTATAAATAACCTTCAGTTAATTCTCTGGAAATGTAATAAAGTACTATCTGGGAATCACCTTCAGGGAATTCAGCAAACCCCACTCTTACCTTTTAATGGTCTTTTAGCTTTGTCTCTTATTCTCAGACCTCCCATAACTCCCTGCATTTCAACCATCGACTGTGGGTATTCTTGTGGTTAAATATAAATAACATGGAATTTGTAAATTCTCTTAACATATTGTGTTGCATGATATTAATATCAGAAAGTGAGATTATTTTAACGATCCCTGTGATTCATTTTGATTTTATGTATTTGTACAAATTGAACATCACAAAATCCACACAATAAGCGTTGCTGAGATTTAACACAGAGAACAGGGTCGGAGATTTGAGAAGTTAAACTGTTGGGCAACGCCTTTGTGCAGCTGTGATGACTGAGTGGTTACGGTGTTGGACTGGAAATCCTCCGGGGTTTCTCTGTACAAGTTTGAACCTGGATCACAGCGGATTCATCAAGTCTCAGGTTCAATGTTTGTAACAATTTTTATCATCTTCCTCCTCAGAAAGGATGTTAGTCATTTCAATAATCCTTTTAAAGATATTTGGCTCAGAAACCTGGATTACATCCCTACTAATGTAGATGAGTCTGTTTTAAAGCATCAATTCAGCAAAGGACCTGTTAAACTGACAGTTCATTTTGGAATAAAAACAAGAAATGCTGGAATCACTCAGCAGGTCTGGCAGCATCTGTGGAAAGAGAAGCAGAGTTAACATTTCCGAAACGTTAACTCTGCTTCTCTTTCCACAGATGCTGCCAGACCTGCTGAGTGATTCCAGCATTTCTTGTTTTTATTTGAGATTTCCAGCATCCGCAGTATTTAGCTTTTAGTTCATTTTGGAAGCTTGGATTAATTATACAAGTGTTCTACAGCCTGTCTGGAAAGCTACAGATAATGAGGCCTCCAGAGACTGTGGAAACTGTTGGAAACACCAGCTGCTGTCGGGTAGAATCAGTCTGTATAACCACAGGGCAGAGACAATGGCAAATCACTGGAAGGCTTGTGTTTGCCAGCCATTGAAAACTGCATCAGAGAACACAGTCCACAAGACAGTCCAGGAGACAGAGGAATGGGAAGGGGGCCTCAAAGAGAGTCAAGGAAAATACTGAAGAGAAAATCCACAAATAATGACATTCTCCATCTCCAGAAACAGAAGAATTGACCATTCCGAGTTTCCAGTTACAGCACAGACTGAATGTTTGTTTGAATCACCATCTGTACGCTGTAGGTCAGTTGGTAGGACACACGCCTCTGAGTTAGAAGATACAAACCCTCGGACAATGTTATTCATTTCAAAGAAATCAACTTTCATTCCTCTAAACTCCAGAGAACATAAGCCCATTCTAATCTATGTTGTGGCCATTTCGGAGACATGGGTAGAGCAGGGACAGGAATGGATGTTGCAGGTTCCGGGATTTAGATGTTTCAGTAAGAACAGAGAAGATGGTAAAAGAGGGGGTGGGTGTGTGGCATTGTTAATCAAGGAAAGTATTACGGAGGCAGAAAGGACGTTTGAGGACTCGTCTACTGAGGTAGTATGGGCAGAGGTTAGAAACAGGAGAGGAGAGGTCACCCTGTTGGGAGTTTTCTATAGACCTCCGAATAGTTCCAGAGATGTAGAGGAAAGGATAGCGAAGATGATTCTCGACACGAGCGAGAGTAACAGGGTCGTTTTTATGGGGGACTTTAACTTTCCAAATATTGACTGGAAATACCATAGTTCGAGTACTTTAGATGGGTCAGTTTTTGTCCAGTGTGTGTAGGAGGGTTTTCTGACACAGTATGTTGACAAGCCAACGAGGGGCGATGCCACATTGGATTTGGTACTGGGTAATGAACCCGGCCAGGTGTTAGATTTAGATGTAGGTGAGCACTTTGGTGATAGTGATCACAATTCGGTGAGGTTTACCTTAGCGATGGGCAGGGACAGGTATATACCGCAGGGCAAGAATTATAGCTGGGGAAAAGGAAATTATGATGCGATTAGGCAAGATTTAGGATGCGTAGGATGGGGAAGGAAACTGCAGGGGATGGGCACAATCGAAATGTGGAGCTTATTCAAGGAGCAGCTAATGCGTGTCCTTGATAAGTATGTACCTGTCAGGCAGGGAGGAAGTTGTCGAGCGAGAGAGCTGTGGTTTACTAAAGAAGTTGAAGCGCTTGTCAAGAGGAAGAAGAAGGCTTATGTTAGGATGAGACGTGAAGGCTCAGTTAGGGCGCTTGAGAGTTACAAGCTCGCCAGGAAGGATCTAAGGGGAGAGCTACGAAGAGCGAGGAGAGGACATGAGAAGCCATTGGCGGATAGGATCAAGGAAAACCCTAAGGCTTTCGTTAGGTATATCAGGAATAAAAGTATGACCAGAGTTAGTTTAGGGCCAATCAAGGATAGTAGTGGGAAGCTGTGTGTGGAATCAGAGGAGATAGGGGAAGCGTTAAATGAATATTTTTCGTCAGTATTTACAATAGAGAAAGAAAATGTTGTTGAGGAGAATACTGAGATACAGACTACTAGGCTAAATGGGATTGAGGTTCACAAGGAGGAGGTGTTAGCAATTTTGGAAAGTAGGAAAATAGATAAGTCCACTGGGCCAGATGGGATTTATCCTAGGATTCTCTGGGAAGCCAGGGAGGAGATTGCAGAGGTTTTGTCCTTGAACTTTATGTCATCATTGTCGACAGGAATAGTACCGGAAGACTGGAGGATAGCAAATGTTGTCCCCTTGTTCAAGAAGGGGAGTAGAGACAGCCCTGGTAATTATAGACCTGTGAGCCTTACTTCGGTTGTGGGTAAAATGTTGGAAAAGATTATAAGAGATAGGATTTATAATCATCTTGAAAAGAATAAGTTCATTAGCGATAGTCAGCACGGTTTTGTGAAGGGTAGGTCGTGCCTCACAAATCTTATTGAGTTTTTTGAGAAGGTGACCAAACAGGTGGATGAGGGTAAAGCAGTGGATGTGGTGTATATGGATTTCAGTAAGGCGTTTGATAAGGTTCCCCACGGTAGGCTATTGCAGAAAATACAGAAGTATGGGATTGAAGGTGATTTAGTGCTTTGGATCAGAAATTGGCTAGCTGAAAGAAGACAGAGGGTGGTGGTTGATGGCAAATGTTCATCCTGGGGTTTAGTTACTAGTGGTGTACCGCAAGGATCTGTTTTGGGGCCACTGCTGTTTGTCATTTTTTATAAATGACCTGGATGAGGGTGTAGAAGGGTGGGTTAGTACATTTGCGGATGACACGAAGGTTGGTGGAGTTGTGGATAGTGCCGACGGATGTTGTAGGTTACAGAGGGACATAGATAGGCTGCAGAGCTGAGCTGAGAGATGGCAAATGGAGTTTAATGCGGAAAAGTGTGAGGTGATTCACTTTGGAAGGAGTAACAGGAATGCAGAGTAATGGGCTAATGGGAAGATTCTTGGTAGTGCAGATGAACAGAGAGATCTTGGTGCCCAGGTACATAAATCCCTGAAAGTTGCCACCCAGGTTAATAGGGCTGTTAAGAAGGCATATGGTGTGTTAGCTTTTATTAGTAGGGGGATCGAGTTTCGGAGCCACGAGGTCATGCTGCAGCTGTACAAAACTCTGGTGCAGCCGCACCTGGAGTATTGCGTGCAGTTCTGGTCACCACATTACAGGAAGGATGTGGAAGCTTTGGAAAGGGTGCAGAGGAGATTTACTAGGGTGTTGCCTGGTATGGAGGGAAGGTCTTACGAGGAAAGGCTGAGGGACTTGAGGTTGTTTTCGTTAGAGAGAACGAGGAGGAGAGGTGATTTAATAGAGACATATAAGATAATCAGTGGGTTAGATCGGGTGGATAGTGAGAGTCTTTTACCCCGGATGGTGATGACAAACACGAGGGGACATAGCTTTAAGTTGAGGGGTGATAGATATAGGACAGATGTTAGAGGTAGTTTCTTTACTCAGAGAGTAGTAGGGGCGTGGAACGCCCTGCCTGCAACAGTAGTAGACTCGGCAACTTTAAGGGCATTTAAGTGGTCATTGGATAGACATATGGATGAAAATGGAATAGTGTAGGTCAGATGGTTTCACAGATCGGCGCAACATCGAGGGCTGAAGGGCCTGTACTGCGCTGTCATGTTCTATGTGCTATGTTCCATGTCTGCTCAGAGAACAGCCCTGCCATCCCAGGAATCAATCTAATGAACCTTTGTTGCTCTCCCTCGAAGGAAAGTACATCCTTCCTTAGGTAAGGAGACCAACACTGTACACAGTATTTCAGTTGTGGTTTCAGCAAAGGCCTGTACAATTGCAGCAAGACTGCCTCACTCCTATACACAAGTTCTTACAATAATGGTTAACATATCGTCTGTCTTCCTGATTTCTTGAAGTACCTGTCTATCGACATTCTGTGATTCTAATATAAACATCCTCAAATCCCTCTGAATATTAACATTTACAAGTCTCTCACTTTCTTAAAAACACTCTACTTTTCCATTCCTCCTATTAAATTGGATAAGTTCACCTTTCCCGACAATATTCTCTATCTGCAAGCTTTTTTCCCCAATCATTCAAACGGTCTACATCCAATTGCAGGCTCTTTACAACCATCTCACTATTTAAACTCACATCTCACTTTGCATCATCAGTAAACCTGGAGACATGACCCACTGTCCCTTCATGTGAGACATTGAAGTAGATTGTTCATAGCTGAGGACCAAGAACTGATCCTTTCAGCTCTCTACTAGATAAACCCTACCATCCTGTTTATGTCTGTATCAATGGGAGTATTTGTTATGATCTTCACTTACTGAGTTCAATGTTGAGTCTGGAATGCTGGACACTTGCTCATTGGAAAAATGAGGTGCTGTTCCTCGAGTTTCCATTGATCTTCAGTAGAACAGTGTAAGGTGGCCGAGGACAGAGAGGAAAGAGTGGGAGTGAAGCAGAGAAATAATCTGACAGTAATTTGAATTCTCTGCTCTTCAGCCTCGCACTGTCATCCCTTCTGTCATTACATCTCTTCTGCTTTCCACCTTATCACAAACCTTTCATTTTGTTTCTTCTCCTCCCTGTTTCCCCGCCTCTGTCCTGTTACATCTCTAACTTTTCCCAGATCTGATGAAAAGTCATCGACATGAAACATTAACTCTGTTTCTCTCTCCACTGATGCTGTCCGACCTGCTGAGTATTTCCAGCGGTTTCTGACTGATTTTCAGATTTGCAGCAATTGCAGTAAATCACATTCGCAGCAGTGTCCATGCAGTTTCTGTGGCCAAATGGTAAACGAGTTAAATTCAAAACTCACTTCCGTACATATGTTCGAACCCTGCTCACAGCGGATCAGCTTAGTGTTTCAAAGAACAAAGAACAGTACAGCACAGGAACAGGCCATTCGGCCCTCCAAGCCTGCGCCGATCTTGATGCCTGCCTAAACTAACACCTTCTGCACTTCCGGGGACCATATCCCTCTATTCCCTTCCGATTCATATATTTGTCAAGATGTCTCTTAAACGTCGCTATCGTATCTGCTTCCACCACCTCCCCCAGCAGCAAGTTCCAGGCACTCACCACCCTCTGTGTAAAAAACTTGCCTCGCACATCCACTCTAAACTTTGCCCCTCGCACCTTAATCCGATGTTCCCAAGTAACTGACTCTACCACCCTGTGATAAAGCTGCTGACTATCCACTCTGCACATGCCGCTCATAACTTTGTAAACCTCTATCATGTCGCCCCTCCACCTCCATCGTTCCAGTGAAAACAATCCGCGTTTTTCCAACCTCGCCTCACAGCTAAGTTTCAAGAAGTTAAATTAGGAGATTCCTGTTAGTGTTTCAATGAGTTAACTTTGGAGATCCCTGTTAGTGTTTCAATTAGTAAACTTTGGAGATCCCTGTTAGTGTTTCAATTAGTTAACTTTGGAGATTCCTGTTAGTGTTTCAATTAGTTAACTTAGGAGATTCCTGTTCGTGTTTCAATGAGTTAACTTAGGAGATTCCTGTTAGTGTGTCAATTAGTTATCTTTGGAGATCCCTGTTAGTGTTTCAATTAGTTAATTATGGAGATCCCTGTTCGTGTTTCAATTAGTTAACTTTGGAGATTCCTGTTAGTGTTACAATTAGTTAACTTAGGAGATTCCCGTTCGTGTTTCAATGAGTTAACTTAGGAGATTCATGTTAGTGTTTCAATTAGTTATCTTTGGAGATCCCTGTTAGTGTTTCAATTAGTTAACTTTGGAGATTCCTGCTGGTGTTTCAATTAGTTAACTTTGGAGATCCCTGTTAGTGTTTCAATTCGTTATCTTAGGAGATCCCTGTTAGTGTTTCAATGAGTTAACTTAGGAGATTCCTGTTGGTGTTTCAATTAGTTAACTTTGGAGATTCCTGTTTGTGTTTCAATTCGTTATCTTAGGAGATCCCTGTTAGTGTTTCAATGAGTTAACTTAGGAGATTCCTGTTGGTGTTTCAATTAGTTATCTTTGGAGATTCCTGTTAGTGTTTCAATTCGTTATCTTAGGAGATCCCTGTTAGTGTTTCAATGAGTTAACTTAGGAGATTCCTGTTGGTGTTTCAATTAGTTAACTTTGGAGATTCCTGTTTGTGTTTCAATTAGATAACTTTGGAGATTCCTGTTTGTGTTTCAATTAGTTAACTTTGGAGATTCCTGTTAGTGTTTCAATTAGTTATCTTTGGAGATCCCTGTTAGTGTTTCAATAAGTTAACTTTGGAGATTCCTGTTAGTGTTTCAATTAGTTATCTTTGGAGATCACTGTTAGTGTTGCAATTAGTTAACTTTGGAGATTCCTGTTAGTGTTTCAATTCGTTATCTTTGGAGATCCCTGTTAGTGTTTCAATTAGTTATCCTTGGAGATTCCTGTTAGTGTTTCAATTAGTTATCTTTGGAGATCCCTGTTAGTGTTTCAATGAGTTAACTTTGGAGATCCCTGTTAGTGTTTCAATGAGTTAACTTTGGAGATCCCTGTTAGTGTTTCAATGAGTTAACTTTGGAGACCCCTGTTAGTGCTTCAATAAGTTAACTTTGGAGATTCCTATTAGTGTTTCAATTCGTTGTCTTAGGAGATCCCTGTTAGTGTTTCAATTCGTTATCTTTGGAGATCCCTGTTAGTGTTTCAATTAGTTATCCTTGGAGATTCCTGTTAGTGTTTCAATTAGTTATCTTTGGAGATCCCTGTTAGTGTTTCAATGAGTTAACTTTGGAGATCACTGCTGGTGTTTCAATTCGTTATCTTTGGAGATTCCTGTTAGTGTTTCAATTCGTTATCTTTGGAGATCCCTGTTAGTGTTTCAATTAGTAAATTATGGAGATCCCTGTTAGTGTTTCAATTAGTTAACTTAGGAGATTCCTGTTAGTGTTTCAATTCGTTGTCTTAGGAAATCCCTGTTAGTGTTTCAATTAGTTAACTTTGGAGATTCCTGTTAGTGTTTCAATTCGTTATCTTTGGAGATCCCAGTTAGTGTTTCAATTAGTTATCCTTGGAGATTCCTGTTCGTGTTTCAATTAGTTATCTTTGGAGATCCCTGTTAGTGTATCAATTAGTTATCTTTGGAGATCCCTGTTAGTTTTTCAATTAGTTAACTTTGGAGATCCCTGTTAGTGTTTCAATTAGTTATCTTTGGAGATACCTGTTCGTGTTTCAATTAGTTAACTTTGGAGATCCCTGTTAGTGTTTCAATTCGTTATCTTAGGAGATCCATGTTAGTGTTTCAATTAGTTATCTTTGGGGATTCCTGTTAGTGTTTCAATGAGTTAACTTTGGAGATCCCTGTTAGTGTTTCAGTGAGTTAACTTTGGAGATCCCTGTTAGTGTTTCAATTAGTTAACTTTGGAGATTCCTGTTAGTGTTTCAATTCGTTGTCTTAGGAGATCCCTATTAGTGTTTCAATTAGTTATCTTTGGAGATCCCTGTTAGTGTTTCAATTGGTTATCTTTGGAGATCCCTGTTAGTATTTCAATTAGTTAACTTTGGAGATCCCTGTTAGTGTTTCAATTCGTTATCTTAGGAGATTCCTGTTAGTGTTTCAATTCGTTATCTTTGGAGATCCCTGTTAGTGTTTCAATTAGTTAATTATGGAGATTCCTGTTAGTGTTTCAATTAGTTAACTTTGGAGATCCCTGTTAGTGTTTCAATTCGGTATCTTCGGAGATCCCTGTTAGTGTTTCAATTAGTTAACTTTGGACATTCCTGTTAGTGTTACAATTCGTTATCTTTGGAGATCCCTGTTAGTGTTTCAATTAGTTATCTTTGGAGATCCCTATTAGTGTTTCAATTAGTTAACTTTGGAGATTCCTGTTAGTGTTTCAATTCGTTGTCTTAGGAGATCCCTGTTAGTGTTTCAATTAGTTATCTTTGGAGATCCCTGTTAGTGTTTCAATTCGTTATCTTTGGAGATCCCTGTTAGTGTTTCAATTAGTTATCCTTGGAGATTCCTGTTAGTGTTTCAATTAGTTATCTTTGGAGATCCCTGTAAGTGTTTCAATTAGTTATCCTTGGAGATTCCTGTTAGTGTTTCAATTAGTTATCTTTGGAGATCCCTGTAAGTGTTTCAATTAGTTAACTTTGGAGATTCCTGTTAGTGTTTCAATTCGTTATCTTTGGAGATCCCTGTTAGTGTTTCAATTAGTTAACTTTGGAGATTCCTGTTAGTGTTTCAATTCGTTAACTTTGGAGATTCCTGTTAGTGTTTCAATTCGTTATCTTTGGAGATCCCTGTTAGTGTTTCAATTAGTTATCCTTGGAGATTCCTGTTAGTGTTTCAATTAGTTATCTTTGGAGATCCCTGTTAGTGTTTCAATTCGTTATCTTTGGAGATCCCTGTTAGTGTTTCAATTAGTTATCCTTGGAGATTCCTGTTATTGTTTCAATACGTTATCTTTGGATATCCCTGTTAGTGGATAAATTTGTTACCATTGGAGATCCCTGTTAAGTTCTTCAATTAGTTGTCTTTGGAGATCCCTGTTAGTGTTTCAATTAGTTAACTTTGGAGATCACTGTTAGTGTTTCAATTCGTTATCTTTGGAGATTCCAGTCAGTGTTTCAATTAGTTAACTTTGGAGATTCCTGTTAGTGTTTCAATTAGTTAATTATGGAGATTCCTGTTAGTGTTTCAATTCGTTATCTTTGGAGATCCCTGTACGTGTTTCAATTAGTTAACTTTGGAGATCCCTGTTAATGTTTCAATTCGTTATCTTTGGAGATCCCTGCTAGTGTTTCAAGGAGTTAACTTCGGAGATTCCTGTTAGTGTTTCAATTAGTTAACTTTGGAGATCCCTGTTTGTGTTTCAATTAGTTAACTTTGGAGATTCCTGTTTGTGTTTCAATTAGATAACTTTGGAGATTCCTGTAAGTGTTTCAATTAGTTAACTTTGGAGATTCCTGTTAGTGTTTCAATTCGTTATCTTTGGAGATCCCTGTTAGTGTTTCAATTAGTTATCCTTGGAGATTCCTGTTAGTGTTTCAATTAGTTATCTTTGGAGATCCCTGTAAGTGTTTCAATTAGTTAACTTTGGAGATTCCTGTTAGTGTTTCAATTCGTTATCTTTGGAGATCCCTGTTAGTGTTTCAATTAGTTATCCTTGGAGATTCCTGTTAGTGTTTCAATTCGTTATCTTTGGAGATCCCTGTAAGTGTTTCAATTAGTTAACTTTGGAGATTCCTGTTAGTGTTTCAATTCGTTATCTTTGGAGATCCCTGTTAGTGTTTCAATTAGTTATCCTTGGAGATTCCTGTTAGTGTTTCAATTAGTTATCTTTGGAGATCCCTGGTAGTGTTTCAATTCGTTATCTTAGGAGATCCCTGTTAGTGTTTCAATTAGTTCTCCTTGGAGATTCCTGTTATTGTTTCAATACGTTATCTTTGGATATCCCTGTTAGTGTATCAATTTGTTACCATTGGAGATCCCTGTTAAGTTTTTCAATTAGTTGTCTTTGGAGATCCCTGTTAGTGTTTCAATTAGTTAACTTTGGAGATCACTGTTAGTGTTTCAATTCGTTATCTTTGGAGATTCCAGTCAGTGTTTCAATTAGTTAACTTTGGAGATTCCTGTTAGTGTTTCAATTAGATAATTATGGAGATTCCTGTTAGTGTTTCAATTCGTTATCTTTGGAGATCCCTGTACGTGTTTCAATTAGTTAAGTTTGGAGATCCCTGTTAATGTTTCAATTCGTTATCTTTGGAGATCCCTGCTAGTGTTTCAAGGAGTTAACTTCGGAGATTCCTGTTAGTGTTTCAATTAGTTAACTTTGGAGATCCCTGTTTGTGTTTCAATTAGTTAACTTTGGAGATTCCTGTTTGTGTTTCAATTAGATAACTTTGGAGATTCCTGTTTGTGTTTCAATGAGTTAACTTTGGAGATTCCTGTTACTGTTTCAATTAGTTATCTTTGCAGATCCCTGTTGGTGTTTCAATTAGTTAACTTTGGAGATTCCTGTTAGTGTTTCAATTCGTTATCTTAGGAGGTCCCTGTTAGTGTTTCAATTAGTTATCTTTGGAGATCCCTGTTAGTGTTTCAATTAGTTATCTTTGGAGATCCCTGTTAGTGTTTCACTTCGTTATCTTAGGAGATCCCTGTTCGTGTTTCAATTAGTTATCTTTGGAGATTCCTGTTCGTGTTTCAATGAGTTAACTTTGGAGATTCCTGTTAGTGTTTCAATGAGTTAATTTTGGAGATCCCTGTTAGTGTTTCAATTAGTTAACTTTGGAGATTCCTGTTAGTGTTTCAATTCGGTATCTTTGGAGATCCCTGTTAGTGTTTCAATTAGTTAACTTTGGACATTCCTGTTAGTGTTTCAATTCGTTATCTTTGGAGATCCCTGTTAGTGTTTCAATTAGTTATCTTTGGAGATCCCTGTTAGTGTTTCAATTAGTTAAGTTTGGAGATTCATGTTAGTGTATCAGTTAGTTAACTTAGGAGATTCCTGTTTTTGTTTCAATACTTTATCTTTGGAGATCCCTGTTAGTGTATCAATTTGTTATCATTGGAGATCCCTGTTAAGTGTTTTAATGAGTAGACTTAGGAGATTCCTGTTAGTGTTTCAAATAGTTAACTTTGGACATTCCTGTTTGTGTTTCAATGAGTTAACTTTGGAGATTCCTGTTAGTGTTTCAATTCGTTATCTTTGGAGATCCCTGTTAGTGTTTTAATTAGTGAACTTTGGAGATTCCTGTTAGTGTTTCAATTCGTTATCTTAGGAGATCCCTGCTAGTGTTTCAAGGAGTTAACTTCGGAGATTCCTGTTAGTGTTTCAATTAGTTAACTTTGGAGATCCCTGTTTGTGTTTCAATTAGTTAATTTTGGAGATTCCTGTTTGTGTTTCAATTAGATAACTTTGGAGATTCCTGTTTGTGTTTCAATGAGGTAACTTTGGAGATTCCTGTTAGTGTTTCAATTAGTTATCTTTGGAGATCCCTGTTAGTGTTTCAATTAGTTAACTTTGGAGATTCCTGTTAGTGTTTCAATTCGTTATCTTAGGAGATCCCTGTTAGTGTTTCAATTAGTTATCTTTGGAGATCCCTGTTAGTGTTTCAATTAGTTAACTTTGGAGATCCCTGTTAGTGTTTCAATTCGTTATCTTAGGAGATCCCTGTTCGTGTTTCAATTAGTTATCTTTGGAGATTCTTGTTCGTGTTTCAATGAGTTAAATTTGGAGATTCCTGTTAGTGTTTCAGTGAGTTAACTTTGGAGATCCCTGTTAGTGTTTCAATTAGTTAACTTTGGAGATTCCTGTTAGTGTTTCAATTCGTTGTCTTAGGAGATCCCTGTTAGTGTTTTAATTAGTTAACTTTGGAGATCCCTGTTAGTGTTTCAATTAGTTATCTTTGGAGATTCCTGTTAGTGTTTCAATTAGTTAACTTCGGAGATCCCTGTTAGTGTTTCAATTAGTTAACTTTGGAGATTCCTGTTAGTGTTTCAATTCGTTATCTTTGGAGATCCCTGTTAGTGTTTCAATTAGTTATCCTTGGAGATTCCTGTTAGTGTTTCAATTAGTTATCTTTGGAGATCCCTGTTAGTGTTTCAATTAGTTAACTTTGGAGATCCCTGTTAGTGTTTCAATTCGATATCTTAGGAGATCCCTGTTCGTGTTTCAATTAGTTATCTTTGGAGATTCCTGTTCGTGTTTCAATGAGTTAACTTTGGAGATTCCTGTTAGTGTTTCAGTGAGTTAACTTTGGAGATCCCTGTTAGTGTTTCAATTAGTTAACTTTGGAGATTCCTGTTAGTGTTTCAATTCGTTGTCTGAGGAGATCCCTGTTAGTGTTTTAATTAGTTAACTTTGGAGATCCCTGTTAGTGTTTCAATTAGTTATCTTTGGAGATTCCTGTTAGTGTTTCAATTAGTTAACTTCGGAGATCCCTGTTAGTGTTTCAATTAGTTAACTTTGGAGATTCCTGTTAGTGTTTCAATTCGTTATCTTTGGAGATCCCTGTTAGTGTTTCAATTAGTTATCCTTGGAGATTCCTGTTAGTGTTTCAATTAGTTATCTTTGGAGATCCCTGTTAGTGTTTCAATGAGTTAACTTTGGAGATCCCTGTTAGTGTTTCAATGAGTTAACTTTGGAGATTCCTGTTAGTGTTTCAATTGGATAACTTTGGAGATTCCTGTTTGTGTTTCAATTAGTTAACTTTGGAGATGCCTGTTAGTGTATGAATTAGTTATCTTTGGAGATCCCTGTTAGTGTTTCAATTGGTTATCTTTGGAGATCCCTGTTAGTGTTTCAATTAGTTAATTTTGGAAATCCCTGTTAGTGTTTCAATTAGTTATCTTTGGAGATCCCTGTTAGTGTTTCAATAAGTTAACTTTGGAGATCCCTGTTAGTGTTTCAATTCGTTATCTTAGGAGTTTCCTGTTAGTGTTTCAATGAGTTAACTTTGGAGATCCCTGTTAGTGTTTCAATGAGTTAACTTTGGAGATCCCTGTTAGTGTTTCAATTAGTTAACTTTGGAGATTCCTGTTAGTGTTTCAATTCGTTGTCTTAGGAGATCCCTGTTAGTGTTTCAATTAGTTATCTTTGGAGATCCCTGTTAGTGTTTCAATTAGTTAACTTTGGAGATCCCTGTTTGTGTTTCAATTAGTTAATTTTGGAGATTCCTGTTTGTGTTTCAATTAGATAACTTTGGAGATTCCTGTTTGTGTTTCAATGAGTTAACTTTGGAGATTCCTGTTACTGTTTCAATTAGTTATCTTTGGAGATCCCTGTTAGTGTTTCAATTAGTTAACTTTGGAGATTCCTGTTAGTGTTTCAATTCGTTATCTTAGGAGATCCCTGTTAGTGTTTCAATTAGTTATCTTTGGAGATCCCTGTTAGTGTTTCAATTAGTTAACTTTGGAGATCCCTGTTAGTGTTTCAATTCGTTATCTTAGGAGATCCCTGTTCGTGTTTCAATTAGTTATCTTTGGAGATTCCTGTTCGTGTTTCAATGAGTTAACTTTGGAGATTCCTGTTAGTGTTTCAGTGAGTTAACTTTGGAGATCCCTGTTAGTGTTTCAATTAGTTAACTTTGGAGATTCCTGTTAGTGTTTCAATTCGTTGTCTTAGGAGATCCCTGTTAGTGTTTTAATTAGTTAACTTTGGAGATCCCTGTTAGTGTTTCAATTAGTTATCTTTGGAGATTCCTGTTAGTGTTTCAATTAGTTAACTTCGGAGATCCCTGTTAGTGTTTCAATTAGTTAACTTTGGAGATTCCTGTTAGTGTTTCAATTCGTTATCTTTGGAGATCCCTGTTAGTGTTTCAATTAGTTATCCTTGGAGATTCCTGTTAGTGTTTCAATTAGTTATCTTTGGAGATCCCTGTTAGTGTTTCAATTAGTTAACTTTGGAGATCCCTGTTAGTGTTTCAATTCGATATCTTACGAGATCCCTGTTCGTGTTTCAATTAGTTATCTTTGGAGATTCCTGTTCGTGTTTCAATGAGTTAACTTTGGAGATTCCTGTTAGTGTTTCAGTGAGTTAACTTTGGAGATCCCTGTTAGTGTTTCAATTAGTTAACTTTGGAGATTCCTGTTAGTGTTTCAATTCGTTGTCTGAGGAGATCCCTGTTAGTGTTTTAATTAGTTAACTTTGGAGATCCCTGTTAGTGTTTCAATTAGTTATCTTTGGAGATTCCTGTTAGTGTTTCAATTAGTTAACTTCGGAGATCCCTGTTAGTGTTTCAATTAGTTAACTTTGGAGATTCCTGTTAGTGTTTCAATTCGTTATCTTTGGAGATCCCTGTTAGTGTTTCAATTAGTTATCCTTGGAGATTCCTGTTAGTGTTTCAATTAGTTATCTTTGGAGATCCCTGTTAGTGTTTCAATGAGTTAACTTTGGAGATCCCTGTTAGTGTTTCAATGAGTTAACTTTGGAGATTCCTGTTAGTGTTTCAATTAGATAACTTTGGAGATTCCTGTTTGTGTTTCAATTAGTTAACTTTGGAGATTCCTGTTAGTGTATCAATTAGTTATCTTTGGAGATCCCTGTTAGTGTTTCAATTAGTTAACTTTGGAGATTCCTGTTAGTGTTTCAATTAGTTAACTTTGGAGATTCCTGTTAGTGTATGAATTAGTTATCTTTGGAGATCCCTGTTAGTGTTTCAATTGGTTATCTTTGGAGATCCCTGTTAGTGTTTCAATTAGTTATCTTTGGAGATCCCTGTTAGTGTTTCAATAAGTTAACTTTGGAGATCCCTGTTAGTGTTTCAATTCGTTATCTTAGGAGTTTCCTGTTAGTGTTTCAATGAGTTAACTTTGGAGATCCCTGTTAGTGTTTCAATGAGTTAACTTTGGAGATCCCTGTTAGTGTTTCAATTAGTTAACTTTGGAGATTCCTGTTAGTGTTTCAATTCGTTGTCTTAGGAGATCCCTGTTAGTGTTTCAATTAGTTATCTTTGGAGATCCCTGTTAGTTTTTCAATTAGTTAACTTTGGAGATCCCTGTTAGTGTTTCAATTCGTTATCTTAGGAGATCCCTGTCAGTGTTTCAATTAGTTATCTTTGGAGATCCCAATTAGTGTTTCAATTAGTTATCCTTGGAGATTCCTGTTAGTGTTTCAATTAGTTATCTTTGGAGATCCCTGTTTGTGTTTCAATGAGTTAACTTTGGAGATCCCTGTTAGTGTTTCAATGAGTTAACTTTGGAGATCCCTGTTCGTGTTTCAATTAGTTAACTTTGGAGATTCCTGTTAGTGTTTCAATTCGTTATCTTAGGAGATCCCTGTTAGTGTTTCAATTAGTTATCTTTGGAGATCCCTGTTAGTGTTTCAATTAGTTAACTTTGGAGATCCCTGTTAGTGTTTCAATTCGTTATCTTAGGAGATCCCTGTTCGTGTTTCAATTAGTTATCTTTGGAGATTCCTGTTCGTGTTTCAATGAGTTAACTTTGGAGATTCCTGTTAGTGTTTCAGTGAGTTAACTTTGGAGATCCCTGTTAGTGTTTCAATTAGTTACTTTGGAGATCCCTGTTAGTGTTTCAATGAGTTAACTTTGGAGATCAATGTTAGTGTTTCAATGAGTTAACTTTGGAGATCCCTGTTAGTGTTTCAATTAGTTAACTTTGGAGATTCCTGTTAGTGTTTCAATTCGGTATCTTTGGAGATCCCTGTTGGTGTTTCAATTCGTTAACTTTGGACATTCCTGTTAGTGTTTCAATTCGTTATCTTTGGAGATTCCTGTTAGTGTATCAATTAGTTATCTTTGGAGATCCCTGTTAGTGTTTCAATTAGTTAACTTTGGAGATTCCTGTTAGTGTTGCAATTAGTTAACTTTGGAGATTCCTGTTAGTGTATGAATTAGTTATCTTTGGAGATCCCTGTTAGTGTTTCAATTAGTTATCTTTGGAGATCCCTGTTAGTGTTTCAATAAGTTAACTTTGGAGATCCCTGTTTGTGTTTCAATTCGTTATCTTAGGAGATTCCTGTTAGTGTTTCAATGAGTTAACTTTGGAGATCCCTGTTTGTGTTTCAATTAGTTAACTTTGGAGATCCCTGTTAGTGTTTCAATTAGTTAACTTTGGAGATTCCTGTTAGTGTTTCAATTCGTTGTCTTAGGAGATCCCTGTTAGTGTTTCAATGAGTTAACTTTGGAGATCCCTGTTTGTGTTTCAATTAGTTAACTTTGGAGATCCCTGTTAGTGTTTCAATTAGTTAACTTTGGAGATTCCTGTTAGTGTTTCAATTCGTTGTCTTAGGAGATCCCTGTTAGTGTTTCAATTAGTTATCTTTGGAGATCCCTGTTAGTGCTTCAATTAGTTAACTTTGGAGATCCCTGTTAGTGTTTCAATTCGTTATCTTTGGAGATCCCTGTTAGTGTTTCAATTAGTTATCTTTGGAGATCCCTGTTAGTGTTTCAATTAGTTATCTTTGGAGATCCCTGTTAGTGTTTCAATTAGTTAACTTTGGAGATCCCTGTTAGTGTTTCAATTAGTTATCTTTGGAGATCCCTGTTAGTGTTTCAATGAGTTAACTTTGGAGATCCCTGTTAGTGTTTCAATTCGTTATCTTAGGAGATCCCTGTCAGTGTTTCAATTAGTTATCTTTGGAGATCCCAATTAGTGTTTGAATTTTTTATCCTTGGAGATTCCCTTTAGTGTTTCAATTAGTTATATTTGGAGATCCCTGTTTGTGTTTCAATGAGTTAACTTTGGAGATCCCTGTTAGTGTTTCAATGAGTTAACTTTGGAGATCCCTGTTCGTGTTTCAATTAGTTAACTTTGGAGATTCCTGTTAGTGTTTCAATTCGGTATCTTTGGTGATCCCTGTTAGTGTTTCAATTAGTTAACTTTGGACATTCATGTTAGTGTTTCAATTCGTTATCTTTGGAGATCCCTGTTAGTGTTGCAATTAGTTATCTTTGGAGATCCCTGTTAGTGTTTCAATAAGTTAACTTTGGAGTTCCTGTTAGTGTTTCAATTCGTTGTCTTCGGAGATCCCTGTTAGTGTTTCAATTAGTTATCTTTGGAGATCCCTGTTAGTGTTTCAATTAGTCAACTTTGGAGATCCCTGTTAGTGTTTCAATTAGTTATCTTTGGAGATCCCTGTTAGTGTTGCAATTCGTTAACTTTGGAGATTCCTGTTAGTGTTTCAATTCGTTATCTTTGGAGATCCCTGTTGGTGTTTCCATTAGTTATCCTTGAAGATTCCTGCTAGTGTTTCAATGAGTTATCTTTGGAGATTCCTGTTAGTGTTTCACTGAGTTAACTTTGGAGATCCCTGTTAGTGTTTCAATTAGTTAACTTTGGAGATTCCTGTTCGTGTTTCAATTAGTTATCTTTGGAGATTCCTGTTCGTGTTTCAATGAGTTAACTTTGGAGATTCCTGTTAGTGTTTCAGTGAGTTAACTTTGGAGATCCCTGTTAGTGTTTCAATTAGTTAAATTTGGAGATTCCTGTTAGTGTTTCAATTCGTTGTCTTAGGAGATCCCTGTTAGTGTTTTAATTAGTTAACTTTGGAGATCCCTGTTAGTGTTTCAATTAGTTATCTTTGGAGATTCCTGTCAATGCTTCAATTAGTTAACTTCGGAGATCCCTGTTCGTGTTTCAATTCGTTAACTTTGGAGATTCCTGTTAGTGTTTCAATTCGTTGTCTTAGGAGATCCCTGTTAGTGTTTTAATTATTTAACTTTGGAGATCCCTGTTCGTGTTTCAATTAGTTATCTTTGGAGATTCCTGTTAGTGTTTCAATTCGTTAACTTTGGAAATCCCTGTTAGTGTTTCAATTAGTTATCTTTGGAGATTCCTGTTAGTGTTTCAATTAGTTAACTTTGGAGATTCCTGTTAGTGTTTCAATTCGTTATCTTTGGAGATCCCTGTTAGTGTTTCAATTAGTTATCCTTGGAGATTCCTGTTAGTGTTTCAATTAGTTATCTTTGGAGATCCCTGTTATTGTTTCAATGAGTTAACTTTGGAGATTCCTGTTAGTGTTTCAATTAGTTAACTTTGGAGATTCCTGTTAGTGTTTCAATTAGATAACTTTGGAGATTCCTGTTTGTGTTTCAATTAGTTAACTTTGGAGTTTCCTGTTAGTGTATCAATTAGTTATCTTTGGAGATTCCTGTTAGTGTCTCAATGAGTTAACTTTGGAGATTCCTGTTAGTGTTTCAATTAGATAACTTTGGAGATTCCTGTTTGTGTTTCAGTTAGTTAACTTTGGAGATTCCTGTTAGTGTATCAATTAGTTATCTTTGGAGATCCCTGTTAGTGTTTCAATTAGTTAACTTTGGAGATTCCTGTTAGTGTTTCAATTAGTTAACTTTGGAGATTCCTGTTAGTGTATCAATTAGTTATCTTTGGAGATCCCTGTTAGTGTTTCAATTAGTTATCTTTGGAGATCCCTGTTAGTGTTTCAATTAGTTAACTTTGGAAATCCCTGTTAGTGTTTCAATTAGTTATCTTTGGAGATCCCTGTTAGTGTTTCAATTAGTTATCTTTGGAGATCCCTGTTAGTGTTTCAATTAGTTATCTTTGGAGATCCCTGTTACTGTTTCAATTAGTTATCTTTGGAGATCCCTGTTAGTGTTTCAATTAGTTAACTTTGGAGATCCCTGTTAGTGTTTCAATTCGTTATCTTAGGAGATTCCTGTTAGTGTTTCAATGAGTTAACTTTGGAGATCCCTGTTAGTGTTTCAATGAGTTAACTTTGGAGATCCCTGTTAGTGTTTCAATTAGTTAACTTTGGAGATTCCTGTTAGTGTTTCAATTCGTTGTCTTAGGAGATCCCTGTTAGTGTTTCAATTAGTTATATTTGGAGATCCCTGTTAGTGTTTCAATTAGTAATCTTTGGAGATCCCTGTCAGTGTTTCAATTAGTTATATTTGGAAATCCCAATTAGTGTTTCAATTAGTTATCCTTGGAGATTCCTGTTAGTGTTTCAATTAGTTATCTTTGGAGATCCCTGTTTGTGTTTCAATGAGTTAACTTTGGAGATCCCTATTAGTGTTTCAATGAGTAAACTTTGGAGATCCCTGTTCGTGTTTCAATTAGTTAACTTTGGAGATTCCTGTTAGTGTTTCAATTCGGTATCTTTGTTGATCCCTGTTAGTGTTTCAATTAGTTATCTTTGGACATTCCTGTTAGTGTTTCAATTCGTTATCTTTGGAGATCCCTGTTAGTGTTGCAATTAGTTATCTTTGGAGATCCCTGTTAGTGTTTCAATAAGTTAACTTTGGAGTTCCTGTTAGTGTTCAATTCGTTGTCTTCGGAGATCCCTGTTAGTGTTTCAATTAGTCAACTTTGGAGATCCCTGTTAGTGTTTCAATTAGTTATCTTTGGAGATCCCTGTTAGTGTTGCAATTAGTTAACTTTGGAGATTCCTGTTAGTGTTTCAATTCGTTATGTTTGGAGATCCCTGTTAGTGTTTCAATTAGTTAACTTTGGAGATCCCTGTTAGTGTTTCAATTAGATATCTTAGGAGATCCCTGTTAGTGTTTCAATTAGTTATCTTTGCAGATCCCTGTTAGTGTTTCAATTAGTTAAGTTTGGAGATTCATGTTAGTGTATCAGTTAGTTAACTTATGAGATTCCTGTTAGTGTTTCAATTCGTTATCTTTGGAGATCCCTGTTAGTGTTTCAATTAGTTATCTTTGCAGATCCCTGTTAGTGTTTCAATTAGTTAAGTTTGGAGATTCATGTTAGTGTATCAGTTAGTTAACTTATGAGATTCCTGTTAGTGTTTCAATTCGTTATCTTAGGAGATTTCTGTTAGTGTTTCAATCAGTTAACTTAGGAGATTCCTGTTATTGTTTCAATACGTTATCTTTGGAGATCCCTGTTAGTGTATCAATTAGTTATCTTTGGAGATCCCTGTTAGTGTTTCAATTAGTTAACTTTGGAGATCACTGCTGGTGTTTCAATTCGTTATCTTTGGAAATTCCTGTTAGTGTTTCAATTCGTTATCCTTTGAGATCCCTGTTAGTGTTCCAATTAGTTAATTATGGAGATCCCTGTTAGTGTTTCAATTCGTTAATTATGGAGATCCATGTTAGTGTTTCAATTAGTTAACTTTGGAGATTCCTGTTAATGTTTCAATTAGTTAACTTTGGAGATCGCTGTTAGTGTTTCAATTAGTTATCTTTGGAGATCCCTGTTAGTGTTTCAATTAGTTAACTTTGGAGATTCCTGTTAGTGTTTCAATTCGTTATCTTTGGAGATCCCTGTTAGTGTTTCAATTAGTTATCCTTGGAGATTCCTGTTAGTGTTTCAATTAGTTATCTTTGGAGAGCCCTGTTAGTGTTTCAATGAGTTAACTTTGGAGATGCCTGTTAGTGTTTCAATGAGTTAACTTTGGAGATCCCTGTTAGTGTTTCAATTAGTTAACTTTGGAGATTCCTGTTATTGTTTCAATTCGGTAACTTTGGAGATCCCTGTTAGTGTTTCAATTAGTTATCTTTGCAGATCCCTGTTAGTGTTTCAATTAGTTAAGTTTGGAGATTCATGTTAGTGTATCAGTTAGTTAACTTATGAGATTCCTGTTAGTGTTTCAATTCGTTATCTTAGGAGATTCCTGTTAGTGTTTCAATTAGTTAACTTAGGAGATTCCTGTTATTGTTTCAATACGTTATCTTTGGAGATCCCTGTTAGTGTATCAATTAGTTATCTTTGGAGATCCCTGTTAGTGTTTCAATCAGTTAACTTTGGAGATCACTGCTGGTGTTTCAATTCGTTATCTTTGGAATTTCCTGTTAGTGTTTCAATTCGTTATCCTTGGAGATCCATGTTAGTGTTTCAATTAGTTAATTATGGAGATCCCTGTTAGTGTTTCAATTAGTTAATTATGGAGATCCATGTTAGTGTTTCAATTAGTTAACTTTGGAGATTCCTGTTAGTGTTTCAATTAGTTAACTTTGGAGATTCCTGTTAATGTTTCAATTAATTAACTTTGGAGATCGCTGTTAGTGTTTCAATTTGTTATCTTTGGAGATCCCTGTTAGTGTTTCAATTAGTTAACTTTGGAGATTCCTGTTAGTGTTTCAATTCGTTATCTTTGGAGATCCCTGTTAGTGTTTCAATTAGTTATCCTTGGAGATTCCTGTTAGTGTATCAATTAGTTACCTTTGGAGATCCCTGTTAGTGTTTCAATGAGTTAACTTTGGAGATGCCTGTTAGTGTTTCAATGAGTTAACTTTGGAGATCCCTGTTAGTGTTTCAATTAGTTAACTTTGGAGATTCCTGTTATTGTTTCAATTCGGTAACTTTGGAGATCCCTGTTAGTGTTTCAATTAGTTATCTTTGGAGATCCCTGTTAGTGTTTCAATTACTTATCTTTGGAGATCCCTGTTAATGTTTCAATTAGTTAACTTTGGAGATTCCTGTTAGTGTTTCAATTCGTTGTCTCAGGAGATCCCTGTTAGTGTTTCAATTAGTTATCTTTGGTGATCCCTGTTAGTGTTTCAATTAGTTAACTTTGGAGATCCCTGTTAGTGTTTCAATTAGTTATCTTTGGAGATTCCTGTTAGTGTTTCAATTAGTTAACTTTGGAGATTCCTGTTAGTGTATCAATTAGTTATCTTTGGAGATCCCTGTTAGTGTTTCAATTAGTTATCTTTGGAGATCCCTGATAGTGTTTCAATTAGTTAACTTTGGAGATCCCTGTTAGTGTTTCAATTAGTTATCTTTGGAGATCCCTGTTAGTGTTTCAATTAGTTAACTTTGGAGATCCCTGTTAGTGTTTCAATTCGTTATCTTAGGAGATTCCTGTTAGTGTTTCAATGAGTTAAATTTGGAGATCCCTGTAAGTGTTTCAATGAGTTAACTTTGGAGATCCCTGTTAGTGTTTCAATTAGTTAACTTTGGAGATCCCTGTTAGTGTTTCAATTAGTTAACTTTGGAGATTCCTGTTAGTGTTTCAATTCGTTGTCTTAGGAGATTCCTGTTAGTGTTTTAATTAGTTATCTTTGGAGATCCCTGTTAGTGTTTCAATTAGTTAACTTTGGAGATTCCTGTTAGTGTTTCAATTCGTTATCTTTGGAGATCCCTGTTAGTGTTTCAATTAGTTATCCTTGGAGATTCCTGTTTGTGTTTCAATTAGTTATCTTTGGAGATCCCTGTTAGTGTTTCAATGAGTTAACTTTGGAGATCCCTGTTAGTGTTTCAATTAGTTAACTTTGGAGATTCCTGTTAGTGTTCCAATTAGATAACTTTGGAGATTCCTGTATGTGTTTCAAATAGTTAACTTTGGAGATTCCTGTTAGTGTATCAATTAGTTATCTTTGGAGATCCCTGTTAGTGTTTCAATTCGTTAACTTTGGAGATTCCTGTTAGTGTTTAAATTAGTTAACTTTGGAGATTCCTGTTAGTGTATCAATTAGTTATCTTTGGAGATCCCTGTTAGTGTTTCAATTAGTTATCTTTGGAGATCCCTGTTAGTGTTTCAATTAGTTAACTTTGGAGATCCCTGTTAGTGTTTCAATTAGTTATCTTTGGAGATCCCTGTTAGTGTTTCAATTAGTTAACTTTGGAGATCCATGTTAGTGTTTCAATTCGTTATCTTAGGAGATTCCTGTTAGTGTTTCAATGAGTTAAATTTGGAGATCCCTGTTAGTGTTTCAATGAGTTAACTTTGGAGATCCCTGTTAGTGTTTCAATTAGTTAACTTTGGAGATTCCTGTTAGTGTTTCAATTCGTTGTCTTAGGAGATCCCTGTTAGTGTTTCAATTAGTTATCTTTGGAGATCCCTGTTAGTGTTTCAATTAGTTATCTTTGGAGATCCCTGTTCGTGTTTCAATTTGTTAACTTTGGAGATCCCTGTTAGTGTTTCAATTCGTTATCTTAGGCGATCCCTGTTAGTGTTTCAATTAGTTAACTTTGGAGATCCCAATTAGTGTTTCAATTAGTTTTCCTTGGAGATTCCTGTTAGTGTTTCAATTAGTTATCTTTGGAGATCCCTGTTTGTGTTTCAATGAGTTAAATTTGGAGATCCCTGTTAGTGTTTCAATGAGTTAACTTTGGAGATCCCTGTTCGTGTTTCAATTAGTTAACTTTGGAGATTCCTGTTAGTGTTTCAATTCGGTATCTTTGGAGATCCCTGTTAGTGTTTCAATTAGTTAACTTTGGACATTCCTGTTAGTGTTTCAATTCGTTATCTTTGGAGATCCCTGTTACTGTTGCAATTAGTTATCTTTGGAGATCCCTGTTAGTGTTTCAATAAGTTAACTTTGGAGTTCCTGTTAGTGTTTCAATTCGTTGTCTTCGGAGATCCCTGTTAATGTTTCAATTAATTATCTTTGGAGATCCCTGTTAGTGTTGCAATTAGTTAACTTTGGAGATTCCTGTTAGTGTTTCAATTCGTTATCTTTGGAGTTCCCTGTTAGTGTTTCAATTAGTTATCCTTGGAGATTCCTGCTAGTGTTTCAATGAGTTAACTTTGGAGATCCCTGTTAGTGTTTCAATTAGTTAACTTTGGCGATTCCTCTTAGTGTTTCAATTAGATATCTTTGGAGATCCCTGTTAGTGTTTCAATGAGTTATCTTTGGAGATCCCTGTTAGTGTTTCAATTAGTTAACTTTGGAGATTCCTGTTAGTGTTTCAATTCGGTATCTTTGGAGATCCCTGTTAGTGTTTCAATTAGTTAACTTTGGACATTCCTGTTAGTGTTTCAATTCGTTATCTTTGGAGATCCCTGTTAGTGTTTCAATTAGTTATCTTTGCAGATCCCTGTTAGTGTTTCAATTAGTTAAGTTTGGAGATTCATGTTAGTGTATCAGTTAGTTAACTTATGAGATTCCTGTTAGTGTTTCAATTCGTTATCTTTGGAGATTCCTGTTAGTGTTTCAATTAGTTAACTTAGGAGATTCCTGTTATTGTTTCAATACGTTATCTTTGGAGATCCCTGTTAGTGTTTCAGTGAGTTATCTTAGGAGATCCCTGTTAGTGTTTTAATTAGTTATCTTTGGAGATCCCTGTTAGTGTTTCAATTAGTTAACTTTGGAGATTCCTGTTAGTGTTTCAATTCGTTGTCTTAGGAGATCCCTGTTAGTGTTTTAATTAGTTATCTTTGGAGATCCCTGTTAGTGTTTCAATTAGTTAACTTTGGAGATTCCTGTTAGTGTTTCAATTCGTTATCTTTGGAGATCCCTGTTAGTGTTTCAATTAGTTATCCTTGGAGATTCCTGTTAGTGTTTCAATTAGTTATGTTTGGAGATCCCTGTTAGTGTTTCAATGAGTTAACTTTGGAGATCCCTGTTAGTGTTTCAATTAGTTAACTTTGGAGATTCCTGTTAGTGTTTCAATTAGATAACTTTGGAGATTCCTGTTTGTGTTTCAAATAGTTAACTTTGGAGATTCCTGTTAGTGTATCAATTAGTTATCTTTGGAGATCCCTGTTAGTGTTTCAATTCGTTAACTTTGGAGATTCCTGTTAGTGTTTAAATTAGTTAACTTTGGAGATTCCTGTTAGTGTATCAATTAGTTATCTTTGGAGATCCCTGTTAGTGTTTCAATTAGTTATCTTTGGAGATCCCTGATAGTGTTTCAATTAGTTAACTTTGGAGATCCCTGTTAGTGTTTCAATTAGTTATCTTTGGAGATCCCTGTTAGTGTTTCAATTAGTTAACTTTGGAGATCCCTGTTAGTGTTTCAATTCGTTATCTTAGGAGATTCCTGTTAGTGTTTCAATGATTAAATTTGGAGATCCCTGTTAGTGTTTCAATGAGTTAACTTTGGAGATCCCTGTTAGTGTTTCAATTAGTTAACTTTGGAGATCCCTGTTAGTGTTTCAATTAGTTAACTTTGGAGATTCCTGTTAGTGTTTCAATTCGTTGTCTTAGGAGATTCCTGTTAGTGTTTTAATTAGTTATCTTTGGAGATCCCTGTTAGTGTTTCAATTAGTTAACTTTGGAGATTCCTGTTAGTGTTTCAATTCGTTATCTTTGGAGATCCCTGTTAGTGTTTCAATTAGTTATCCTTGGAGATTCCTGTTTGTGTTTCAATTAGTTATCTTTGGAGATCCCTGTTAGTGTTTCAATGAGTTAACTTTGGAGATCCCTGTTAGTGTTTCAATTAGTTAACTTTGGAGATTCCTGTTAGTGTTCCAATTAGATAACTTTGGAGATTCCTGTATGTGTTTCAAATAGTTAACTTTGGAGATTCCTGTTAGTGTATCAATTAGTTATCTTTGGAGATCCCTGTTAGTGTTTCAATTCGTTAACTTTGGAGATTCCTGTTAGTGTTTAAATTAGTTAACTTTGGAGATTCCTGTTAGTGTATCAATTAGTTATCTTTGGAGATCCCTGTTAGTGTTTCAATTAGTTATCTTTGGAGATCCCTGTTAGTGTTTCAATTAGTTAACTTTGGAGATCCCTGTTAGTGTTTCAATTAGTTATCTTTGGAGATCCCTGTTAGTGTTTCAATTAGTTAACTTTGGAGATCCATGTTAGTGTTTCAATTCGTTATCTTAGGAGATTCCTGTTAGTGTTTCAATGAGTTAAATTTGGAGATCCCTGTTAGTGTTTCAATGAGTTAACTTTGGAGATCCCTGTTAGTGTTTCAATTAGTTAACTTTGGAGATTCCTGTTAGTGTTTCAATTCGTTGTCTTAGGAGATCCCTGTTAGTGTTTCAATTAGTTTTCTTTGGAGATCCCTGTTAGTGTTTCAATTAGTTATCTTTGGAGATCCCTGTTCGTGTTTCAATTTGTTAACTTTGGAGATCCCTGTTAGTGTTTCAATTCGTTATCTTAGGCGATCCCTGTTAGTGTTTCAATTAGTTAACTTTGGAGATCCCAATTAGTGTTTCAATTAGTTATCCTTGGAGATTCCTGTTAGTGTTTCAATTAGTTATCTTTGGAGATCCCTGTTTGTGTTTCAATGAGTTAAATTTGGAGATCGCTTGTTAGTGTTTCAATGAGTTAACTTTGGAGATCCCTGTTCGTGTTTCAATTAGTTAACTTTGGAGATTCCTGTTAGTGTTTCAATTCGGTATCTTTGGAGATCCCTGTTAGTGTTTCAATTAGTTAACTTTGGACATTCCTGTTAGTGTTTCAATTCGTTATCTTTGGAGATCCCTGTTACTGTTGCAATTAGTTATCTTTGGAGATCCCTGTTAGTGTTTCAATAAGTTAACTTTGGAGTTCCTGTTAGTGTTTCAATTCGTTGTCTTCGGAGATCCCTGTTAGTGTTTCAATTAGTTATCTTTGGAGATCCCTGTTAGTGTTGCAATTAGTTAACTTTGGAGATTCCTGTTAGTGTTTCAATTCGTTATCTTTGGAGATCCCTGTTAGTGTTTCAATTAGTTATCCTTGGAGATTCCTGCTAGTGTTTCAATGAGTTAACTTTGGAGATCCCTGTTAGTGTTTCAATTAGTTAACTTTGGCGATTCCTCTTAGTATTTCAATTAGATATCTTTGGAGATCCCTGTTAGTGTTTCAATGAGTTATCTTTGGAGATCCCTGTTAGTGTTTCAATTAGTTAACTTTGGAGATTCCTGTTAGTGTTTCAATTCGGTATCTTTGGAGATCCCTGTTAGTGTTTCAATTAGTTAACTTTGGACATTCCTGTTAGTGTTTCAATTCGTTATCTTTGGAGATCCCTGTTAGTGTTTCAATTAGTTATATTTGCAGATCCCTGTTAGTGATTCAATTAGTTAAGTTTGGAGATTCATGTTAGTGTATCAGTTAGTTAACTTATGAGATTCCTGTTAGTGTTTCAATTCGTTATCTTTGGAGATCCCTGTTAGTGTTTCAATTAGTTATCTTTGGAGATCCCTGTTAGTGTTTCAATTAGTTAACTTTGGAGATCACTGCTGGTGTTTCAATTCGTTATCTTTGGAAATTCCTGTTAGTGTTTCAATTCGTTATCCTTGGCGATCCCTGTTAGTGTTTCAATTAGTTAATTATGGAGATCCCTGTTAGTGTTTCAATTAGTTAACTTTGGACATTCCTGTTAGTGTTTCAATTAGTTAACTTTGGAGATCGCTGTTAGTGTTTCAATGAGTTAACTTTGGAGATCCCTGTTAGTGTTTCAATTCGTTTTCTTTGGAGATCCCTGTTAGTGTTTCAATTAGTTAACTTTGGACATTCCTGTTAGTGTTTCAATTAGTTATCTTTGGAGATCCCTGTTAGTGTTTCAATGAATTAACTTTGGAGATTCCTGTTAGTGTTTCAATTAGTTATCTTTGGAGATCCCTGTTAGTGTTTCAATGAGTTAACTTTGGAGATCCCTGTTAGTGTTTCAATGAGTTAACTTTGGAGATCCCTGTTAGTGTTTCAATTAGTTAACTTTGGAGATCCCTGTTAGTGTTTCAATTAGTTATCTTTGGAGATCCCTTTTAGTGTTTCAATTAGTTAACTTTGGAGATTCCTGTTAGTGTTTCAATTCGTTATCTTTGGAAATTCCTGTTAGTGTTTCAATTCGTTGTCTTAGGAGATCCCTGTTAGTGTTTCAATTAGTTTTCTTTGGAGATCCCTGTTAGTGTTTCAATTAGTTATCTTTGGAGATCCCTGTTCGTGTTTCAATTTGTTAACTTTGGAGATCCCTGTTAGTGTTTCAATTCGTTATCTTAGGCGATCCCTGTTAGTGTTTCAATTAGTTAACTTTGGAGATCCCAATTAGTGTTTCAATTAGTTATCCTTGGAGATTCCTGTTAGTGTTTCAATTAGTTATCTTTGGAGATCCCTGTTTGTGTTTCAATGAGTTAAATTTGGAGATCCCTGTTAGTGTTTCAATGAGTTAACTTTGGAGATCCCTGTTCGTGTTTCAATTAGTTAACTTTGGAGATTCCTGTTAGTGTTTCAATTCGGTATCTTTGGAGATCCCTGTTAGTGTTTCAATTAGTTAACTTTGGACATTCCTGTTAGTGTTTCAATTCGTTATCTTTGGAGATCCCTGTTACTGTTGCAATTAGTTATCTTTGGAGATCCCTGTTAGTGTTTCAATAAGTTAACTTTGGAGTTCCTGTTAGTGTTTCAATTCGTTGTCTTCGGAGATCCCTGTTAGTGTTTCAATTAGTTATCTTTGGAGATCCCTGTTAGTGTTGCAATTAGTTAACTTTGGAGATTCCTGTTAGTGTTTCAATTCGTTATCTTTGGAGATCCCTGTTAGTGTTTCAATTAGTTATCCTTGGAGATTCCTGCTAGTGTTTCAATGAGTTAACTTTGGAGATCCCTGTTAGTGTTTCAATTAGTTAACTTTGGCGATTCCTCTTAGTATTTCAATTAGATATCTTTGGAGATCCCTGTTAGTGTTTCAATGAGTTATCTTTGGAGATCCCTGTTAGTGTTTCAATTAGTTAACTTTGGAGATTCCTGTTAGTGTTTCAATTCGGTATCTTTGGAGATCCCTGTTAGTGTTTCAATTAGTTAACTTTGGACATTCCTGTTAGTGTTTCAATTCGTTATCTTTGGAGATCCCTGTTAGTGTTTCAATTAGTTATATTTGCAGATCCCTGTTAGTGATTCAATTAGTTAAGTTTGGAGATTCATGTTAGTGTATCAGTTAGTTAACTTATGAGATTCCTGTTAGTGTTTCAATTCGTTATCTTTGGAGATCCCTGTTAGTGTTTCAATTAGTTATCTTTGGAGATCCCTGTTAGTGTTTCAATTAGTTAACTTTGGAGATCACTGCTGGTGTTTCAATTCGTTATCTTTGGAAATTCCTGTTAGTGTTTCAATTCGTTATCCTTGGCGATCCCTGTTAGTGTTTCAATTAGTTAATTATGGAGATCCCTGTTAGTGTTTCAATTAGTTAACTTTGGACATTCCTGTTAGTGTTTCAATTAGTTAACTTTGGAGATCGCTGTTAGTGTTTCAATGAGTTAACTTTGGAGATCCCTGTTAGTGTTTCAATTCGTTTTCTTTGGAGATCCCTGTTAGTGTTTCAATTAGTTAACTTTGGACATTCCTGTTAGTGTTTCAATTAGTTATCTTTGGAGATCCCTGTTAGTGTTTCAATGAATTAACTTTGGAGATTCCTGTTAGTGTTTCAATTAGTTATCTTTGGAGATCCCTGTTAGTGTTTCAATGAGTTAACTTTGGAGATCCCTGTTAGTGTTTCAATGAGTTAACTTTGGAGATCCCTGTTAGTGTTTCAATTAGTTAACTTTGGAGATCCCTGTTAGTGTTTCAATTAGTTATCTTTGGAGATCCCTTTTAGTGTTTCAATTAGTTAACTTTGGAGATTCCTGTTAGTGTTTCAATTCGTTGTCTCAGGAGATCCCTTTTAGTGTTTCAATTAGTTATCTTTGGTGATCCCTGTTAGTGTTTCAATTAGTTAACTTTGGTGATCCCTGTTAGTGTTTCAATTAGTTATCTTTGGAGATCCCTGTTAGTGTTTCAATTAGTTAACTTTGGAGATTCCTGTTATTGTTTCAATTCGGTAACTTTGGAGATCCCTGTTAGTGTTTCAATTAGTTATCTTTGGAGATCCCTGTTAGTGTTTCAATTAGTTATCTTTGGAGATCCCTGTTAGTGTTTCAATTAGTTAACTTTGGAGATCCCTGTTAGTGTTTCAATTCGTTATCTTTGGAGATCCCTGTTAGTGTTTCAATTCGTTAACTTTGGAGATTCCTGGTAGTGTTTCAATTAGTTAACTTTGGAGATCCCTGTTAGTGTTTCAATTAGTTAACTTTGGAGATTCCTGGTAGTGTTTCAATTAGTTAACTTTGGAGATCCCTGTTAGTGTTTCAATTAGTTAACTTTGGAGATTCCTGTTAGTGTTTCAATTCGTTGTCTCAGGAGATCCCTTTTAGTGTTTCAATTAGTTATCTTTGGTGATCCCTGTTAGTGTTTCAATTAGTTAACTTTGGTGATCCCTGTTAGTGTTTCAATTAGTTATCTTTGGAGATCCCTGTTAGTGTTTCAATTAGTTAACTTTGGAGATTCCTGTTATTGTTTCAATTCGGTAACTTTGGAGATCCCTGTTAGTGTTTCAATTAGTTATCTTTGGAGATCCCTGTTAGTGTTTCAATTAGTTATCTTTGGAGATCCCTGTTAGTGTTTCAATTAGTTAACTTTGGAGATTCCTGTTGGTGTTTCAATTCGTTGTCTCAGGAGATCCCTGTTAGTGTTTCAATTAGTTATCTTTGGTGATCCCTGTTAGTGTTTCAATTAGTTAACTTTGGAGATCCCTGTTAGTGTTTCAATTAGTTAACTTTGGAGATTCCTGTTAGTGTTTCAATTCGTTATCTTTGGAGATCCCTGTTAGTGTTTCAATTAGTTATCCTTGGAGATTCCTGTTAGTGTTTCAATTAGTTATCTTTGGAGATCCCTATTAGTGTTTCAATGAGTTAACTTTGGAGATCCCTGTTAGTGTTTCAATGAGTTAACTTTGGAGATCCCTGTTAGTGTTTCAATTAGTTAACTTTGGAGATCCCTGTTAGTGTTTCAATTAGTTATCTTTGGAGATCCCTGTTAGTGTTTCAATTAGTTAACTTTGGAGATCACTGTTAGTGTTTCAATTCGTTATCTTTGGAGGTTCCTGTTAGTGTTTCTATTAGTTAATTATGGAGATTCCTGTTAGTGTTCCAATTAGTTAACTTTGGAGATCCCTGTTAGTGTTTCAATAAGTTAACTTTGGAGTTCCTGTTAGTGTTTCAATTCGTTGTCTTCGGAGATCCCTGTTAGTGTTTCAATTAGTTATCTTTGGAGATCCCTGTTAGTGTTGCAATTAGTTAACTTTGGAGATTCCTGTTAGTGTTTCAATTCGTTATCTTTGGAGATCCCTGTTTGTGTTTCAATGAGTTAACTTTGGAGATCCCTGTTAGTGTTTCAATTAGTTAACTTTGGAGATCCCTGTTAGTGTTTCAATTAGTTAACTTTGGCGATTCCTCTTAGTGTTTCAATTAGATATCTTTGGAGATCCCTGTTAGTGTTTCAATGAGTTATCTTTGGAGATCCCTGTTAGTGTTTCAATGAGTTAACTTTGGAGATTCCTGTTAGTGTTTCAATTCGGTATCTTTGGAGATCCCTGTTAGTGTTTCAATTAGTTAACTTTGGACATTCCTGTTAGTGTTTCAATTCGTTATCTTTGGAGATCCCTGTTAGTGTTTCAATTAGTTATCTTTGCAGATCCCTGTTAGTGTTTCAATTAGTTATCCTTGGAGATTCCTGTTAGTGTTTCAATTAGTTATCTTTGGAGATCTCTATTAGTGTTTCAATGAGTTAACTTTGGAGATCCCTGTTAGTGTTTCAATGAGTTAACTTTGGAGATCCCTGTTAGTGTTTCAATTAGTTAACTTTGGAGATTCCTGTTAGTGTTTCAATTCGGTATCTTTGGAGATCCCTGTTAGTGTTTCAATTAGTTAACTTTGCAAATTCCTGTTAGTGTTTCAATTCGTTATCTTTGGAGATCCCTGTTAGTGTTTCAATTAGTTATCTTTGGAGATCCCAGTTAGTGTTTCAATTAGTTAAGTTTGGGGATTCATGTTAGTGTTTCAGTTAGTTAACTTATGAGATCCCTGTTAGTGTTTCAATTCGTTATCTTTGGAGATCCCTGTTAGTGTTTCAATTAGTTAATTATGGAGATCCCTGTTAGTGTTTCAATTAGTTAACTTTGGACATTCCTGTTAGTGTTTCAATTAGTTATCATTGGAGATCCCTGTTGGTGTTTCAATTAGTTAACTTTGGAGATCACTGTTAGTGTTTCAATTCGTTATCTTTGGAGGTTCCTGTTAGTGTTTCTATTAGTTAATTAAGGAGATTCCTGTTAGTGTTTCAATTAGTTAACTTTGGAGATCCCTGTTAGTGTTTCAATTAGTTATCTTTGGAGATCCCTGTTAGTGTTTCTATTAGTTAATTATGGAGATTCCTGTTAGTGTTTCAATTAGTTATCTTTGGAGATCCCTGTTAGTGTTTCAATTAGTTATCTTTGGAGATCCCTGTTAGTGTTTCAATTAGTTAACTTTGGAGATTCCTGTTAGTGTTTCAATTCGTTGTCTCAGGAGATCCCTGTTAGTGTTTCAATGAGTTATCTTTGGAGATCCCTGTTAGTGTTTCAATTAGTTATCTTTGGAGATCCCTGTTAGTGTTTCTATTAGTTAATTATGGAGATTCCTGTTAGTGTTTCAATTAGTTATCTTTGGAGATCCCTGTTAGTGTTTCAATTAGTTATCTTTGGAGATCCCTGTTAGTGTTTCAATTAGTTATCTTTGGAGATTCCTGTTAGTGTTTCAATTAGTTAACTTTGGAGATCCCTGTTAGCGTTTCAATTAGTTATCCTTGGAGATTCCTGTTAGTGTTTCAATTAGTTAACTTTGGAGATCCCTGTTAGTGTTTCAATGAGTTAGCTTTGGAGATCCCTGTTAGTGTTTCAATGAGTTAACGTTGGAGATCCCTGTTAGTGTTTCAATTAGTTAACTTTGGAGATTCCTGTTAGTGTTTCAATTCGGTATCTTTGGAGATCCCTGTTAGTGTTTCAATTAGTTAACTTTGGAAATTCCTTTTAGTGATTCAATTCGTTATCTTTGGAGCTCCCTGTTAGTGTTTCAATTAGTTATCTTTGGAGATCCCTGTTAGTGTTTCAATTAGTTAAGTTTGGGGATTCATGTTAGTGTTTCAGTTCGTTAACTTATGAGATTCCTGTTAGTGTTTCAATTCGTTATCTTTGGAGATTCCTGTTAGTGTTTCAATTAGTTAACTTGGGAGATTCCTGTTCTTGTTTCAATACGTTATCTTTGGAGATCCCTGTTAGTGTATCAATTAGTTAACTTTGGAGATCACTGTTAGTGTTTCAATTCGTTATCTTTGGAGGTTCCTGTTATTGTTTCTATTAGTTAATTATGGAGATTCCTGTTAGTGTTTCAATTAGTTAATTATGGAGATTCCTGTTAGTGTTTCAATTCGTTATCTTTGGAGATCCCTGTAAGTGTTTCAATTAGTTAACTTTGGAGATCCCTGTTCGTGTTTCAAATCGTTATCTTTGGAGATTCCTGGTAGTGTTTCAATTATCTAACTTTGGAGATTCCTGTTTGTGTTTCAATTAGTTAACTTTGGAGATCCCTGTTAGTGTTTCAATTCGTTATCTTTGGAGATTCCTGTTTGTGTTTCAATTAGATAAATTTGGAGATTCCCGTTTGTGTTTCAATTAGTTAACTTTGGAGATTCCTGGTAGTGTTTCAATTAGTTAACTTTGGAGATCCCTGTTAGTGTTTCAATTAGTTAACTTTGGAGAATCCTGTTATTGTTTCAATTCGTTATCTTTGGAGATCCCTGTTAGTGTTTCAATTAGTTAACTTTGGAGATCCCCGTTAGTGTTTCAATTAGTTATCTTTGGAGATTCCTGTTAGTGTTTCAATTGGTTAACTTTGGAGATCCCTGTTAGTGTTTCAATTCGTTATCTTTGGAGATCCCTGTTAGTGTTTCAATTAGCTAACTTTGGAAATTCCTGTTAGTGTTTCAATTCGTTATCTTTGGAGATCCCTGTTAGTGTTTCAATTAGTTATCTTTGGAGATCACTGTTAGTGTTTCAATTAGTTAAGTTTGGGGATTCATGTTACTGTTTCTGTTAGTTAACTTATGAGATTCCTGTTAGTGTTTCAATTCGTTATCTTTGGAGATTCCTGTTAGTGTTTCAATTAGTTAACTTGGGAGATTCCTGTTATTGTTTCAATACGTTATCTTTGGAGATCCCTGTTAGTGTATCAATTTGTTATCATTGGAGATCCATGTTAAGTGTTTCAATTAGTTATCTTTGGAGATCCCTGTTAGTGTTTCAATTAGTTAACTTTGGAGATCACTGTTAGTGTTTCAATTCGTTATCTTTGGAGATTCCTGGCAGTGTTTCAATTAGTTAACTTTGGAGATTCCTGTTTGTGTTTCAATTAGTTAACTTTGGAGATCCCTGTTAGTGTTTCCATTCGTTATCTTTGGAGATTCCTGTTTGTGTTTCAATTAGTTAACTTTGGAGATTCCTGTTTGTGTTTCAATTAGTTAACTTTGGAGATTCCTGGTAGTGTTTCAATTAGTTAACTTTGGAGATCCGTGTTAGTGTTTCAATTAGTTAACTTTGGAGATTCCTGTTAGTGTTTCAATTCGTTATCTTTGGAGATCCCTGTTAGTGTTTCAATTCGTTATCTTTGGAGATCCCTGATAGTGTTTCAAATCGTTATCTTTGGAGATTCCTGTTGGAGTTTCAATTAGTTAACTTTGGAGATCCCTGTTAGTGTTTCAATGAGTTAACTTTGGAGATCCCTGTTAGTGTTTCAATTAGTTATCTTTGGAGATCCCTGTTCGTGTTTCAATCAGTTAAATTTGTAGATTCTTTTTAGTGTTTCAATTGGTTATCTTTGGAGATCCCTGTTAGTGTTTCAATTAGTTAACTTTGGAGATTCCTGTTAGTGTTTCAATTCGTTATCTTTGGAGATCCCTGTTAGTGTTTCAATTCGTTATCTTTGGAGATCCCTGTTAGTGTTTCAATTCGTTATCTTTGGAGATCCCTGTTTGTGTTTCAATAAGTTATCGTTGGAGATTCCTGTTAGTGTTTCAATGAGGTAACTTTGGAGATCCCTGTTAGTGTTTCAATTAGTTAACTTTGGAGATTCCTGTTAGTGTTTCTATTCGTTAACTTTGGAGATTCCTGTTTGTGTTTCAATTCGTTATCTTTGGAGATTCCGGTTAGTGTTTCAATTAGTGAACTTTGGAGATTCCTGTTAGTGTTTCAATTCGTTATCTTTGGAGATCCCTGTTAGTGTTTTAATGAGTTGACTTAGGAGATTCCTGTTAGTGTTTCAATTAGTTAACTTTGGACATTCCTGTTTGTGTTTCAGTGAGTTAACTTTGGAGATTCCTGTTAGTGTTTCAATTCGTTATCTTTGGATATCCCTGTTAGTGTTTCAATTAGTGAACTTTGGAGATTCCTGTTAGTGTTTCAATTCGTTATCTTAGGAGATCCCTGTTAGTGTTTCAAGGAGTTAACTGAGGAGATTCCTGTTAGTGTTTCAATGAGTTAACTTTGGAGATCCCTGTTAGTGTTTCAATTAGTTAACTTTGGAGATTCCTGTTAGTGCTTCAATTAGTTAATTATGGAGATCCCTGTTTGTGATTCAATTAGTTAACTTTGGAGATCCCTGTTAGTGTTTCAATTAGTTAACTTTGGAGATTCCTGTTCGTGTTTCAATTTGTTATCTTAGGAGATCCATGCTAGTGTTTCAATTAGTTAACTTTCGAGATCCCTGTTAGTGTTTCAATTAGTTAATTATGGAGATCGCTGTTGGTGTTTCAATTAGTTAACTTTGGAGATCCTTGTTAGTGTTTTAATTAGTTAACTTTGGAGATTCCTGTTACTGTTTCAATTAGTTAACTTTGGAGATTCCTGTTCGTGTTTCAATTAGTTAACTTAGGAGATACCTGTTAGTGTTTCAATTGGTTATCTTTGGAGATCCCTGTTACTGTTTCAATTAGTTAACTTTGGAGATTCCTGTTCGTGTTTCAATTAGTTAACTTAGGAGATCCATGTTAGTGTTTCAATTAGTTAATTATGGAGATCCCTGTTAGTGTTTCAATTAGTTAACTTGGGAGATCCCTGTTAGTGATTTAATTAGTTAACTTAGGAGAGTCCTGTTAGTGTTTCAATGAGTTAACGTTGGAGATCCCTGTTAGTGTTTCAATGAGTTAACTTTGGAGATCCCTTTTAGTGTTTCAATTAGTGAACTTTGGAGATTCCTGTTAGTGTTTCAATTCGTTAATTATGGAGATCCCTGTTAGTGTTTCAATTATTTATCTTTGGAGTTCCCTGTTAGTGTTTCAATTCGTTAACTTTGGAGATTCTTGTTAGTGTTTCAACTGGTTATCTTTGGAGATCCCTTTTAGTGTTTCAATTAGTTAACTTAGGAGATCCCTGTTAGTGTTTCAATTATTTAACTTAGGAGATCCCTGTTGGTGTTTCAATTTGTTAACTTTGGAGATCCCTGATCGTGTTTCAATTAGTTAACTTTGGAGATCCCTGATCGTGTTTCAATTAGTTAACTTTGGAGATTCCTGTTAGTGTTTCAATGAGTTAACTTTGGAGATTCCTGTTAGTGTTTCAATGAGTTAACTTTGGAGATCCCTGTTAGTGTTTCCATTCGTTATCTTTGGAGATTCGTGGTAGTGTTTCAATTTGGTAACTTTGGAGATTCCTGTTTGTGTTTCAATTAGTTAACTTTGGAGATCCGTGTTAGTGTTTCAATTAGTTAACTTTGGAGATTCCTGTTAGTGTTTCAATTCGTTATCTTTGGAGATCCCTGTTAGTGTTTCAATTCGTTATCTTTGGAGATCCCTGATAGTGTTTCAATTCGTTATCTTTGGAGATCCCTGTTCGTGTTTCAATCAGTTAAATTTGGAGATTCTTGTTAGTGTTTCAATTGGTTATCTTTGGAGATCCCTGTTAGTGTTTCAATTAGTTAACTTTGGAGATTCCTGTTAGTGTTTCAATTCGTTATCTTTGGAGATCCCTGTTAGTGTTTCAATTCGTTATCTTTGGAGATCCCTGTTAGTGTTTCAATTCGTTATCTTTGGAGATCCCTGTTCGTGTTTCAATAAGTTATCGTTGGAGATTCCTGTTAGTGTTTCAATGAGGTAACTTTGGAGATCCCTGTTAGTGTTTCAATTAGTTAACTTTGGAGATTCCTGTTAGTGTTTCAATTCGTTAACTTTGGAGATTCCTGTTAGTGTTTCAATTCGTTATCTTTGGAGATTCCTGTTAGTGTTTCAATTAGTGAACTTTGGAGATTCCTGTTAGTGTTTCAATTCGTTATCTTTGGAGATCCCTGTTAGTGTTTTAATGAGTTGACTTAGGAGATTCCTGTTAGTGTTTCAATTAGTTAACTTTGGACATTCCTGTTTGTGTTTCAAGGAGTTAACTTTGGAGATTCCTGTTAATGTTTCAATTCGTTATCTTTGGATATCCCTGTTAGTGTTTCAATTAGTGAACTTTGGAGATTCCTGTTAGTGTTTTAATTCGTTATCTTAGGAGATCCCTGTTAGTGTTTCAAGGAGTTAACTGAGGAGATTCCTGTTAGTGTTTCAATGAGTTAACTTTGGAGATCCCTGTTAGTGTTTCAATTAGTTAACTTTGGAGATCCCTGTTACTGTTTCAATTAGTTAACTTTGGAGATTCCTGTTAGTGCTTCAATTAGTTAATTATGGAGATCCCTGTTTGTGATTCAATTAGTTAACTTTGGAGATCCCTGTTAGTGTTTCAATTAGTTAACTTTGGAGATTCCTGTTCGTGTTTCAATTTGTTATCTTAGGAGATCCATGCTAGTGTTTCAATTAGTTAACTTTGGAGATCCCTGTTAGTGTTTCAATTAGTTAATTATGGAGATCCCTGTTGGTGTTTCAATTAGTTAACTTTGGAGATCCTTCTTTGTGTTTTAATTAGTTAACTTTGGAGATTCCTGTTACTGTTCCAATTAGTTAACTTTGGAGATTCCTGTTTCAATTAGTTAACTTAGGAGATCCCTGTTAGTGTTTCAATTGGTTATCTTTGGAGATCCCTGTTACTGTTTCAATTAGTTAACTTTGGAGATTCCTGTTCGTGTTTCAATTAGTTAACTTAGGAGATCCATGTTAGTGTTTCAATTAGTTAATTATGGAGATCCCTGTTAGTGTTTCAATTAGTTAACTTGGGAGATCCCTGTTAGTGATTTAATTAGTTAACTTAGGAGAGTCCTGTTAGTGTTTCAATGAGTTAACGTTGGAGATCCCTGTTAGTGTTTCAATGAGTTAACTTTGGAGATCCCTTTTAGTGTTTCAATTAGTGAACTTTGGAGATTCCTGTTAGTGTTTCAATTCGTTAATTATGGAGATCCCTGTTAGTGTTTCAATTATTTATCTTTGGTGTTCCGTGTTTGTGCTTCAATTAGTTAACTTTGGAGATTCTTGTTAGTGTTTCAATTTGTTATCTTAGGAGATCCATGCTAGTGTTTCAATTAGTTAACTTTCGAGATCCCTGTTAGTGTTTCAATTAGTTAATTATGGAGATCGCTGTTGGTGTTTCAATTAGTTAACTTTGGAGATCCTTGTTAGTGTTTTAATTAGTTAACTTTGGAGATTCCTGTTACTGTTTCAATTAGTTAACTTTGGAGATTCCTGTTCGTGTTTCAATTAGTTAACTTAGGAGATACCTGTTAGTGTTTCAATTGGTTATCTTTGGAGATCCCTGTTACTGTTTCAATTAGTTAACTTTGGAGATTCCTGTTCGTGTTTCAATTAGTTAACTTAGGAGATCCATGTTAGTGTTTCAATTAGTTAATTATGGAGATCCCTGTTAGTGTTTCAATTAGTTAACTTGGGAGATCCCTGTTAGTGATTTAATTAGTTAACTTAGGAGAGTCCTGTTAGTGTTTCAATGAGTTAACGTTGGAGATCCCTGTTAGTGTTTCAATGAGTTAACTTTGGAGATCCCTTTTAGTGTTTCAATTAGTGAACTTTGGAGATTCCTGTTAGTGTTTCAATTCGTTAATTATGGAGATCCCTGTTAGTGTTTCAATTATTTATCTTTGGAGTTCCCTGTTAGTGTTTCAATTCGTTAACTTTGGAGATTCTTGTTAGTGTTTCAACTGGTTATCTTTGGAGATCCCTTTTAGTGTTTCAATTAGTTAACTTAGGAGATCCCTGTTAGTGTTTCAATTATTTAACTTAGGAGATCCCTGTTGGTGTTTCAATTTGTTAACTTTGGAGATCCCTGATCGTGTTTCAATTAGTTAACTTTGGAGATCCCTGATCGTGTTTCAATTAGTTAACTTTGGAGATTCCTGTTAGTGTTTCAATGAGTTAACTTTGGAGATTCCTGTTAGTGTTTCAATGAGTTAACTTTGGAGATCCCTGTTAGTGTTTCCATTCGTTATCTTTGGAGATTCGTGGTAGTGTTTCAATTTGGTAACTTTGGAGATTCCTGTTTGTGTTTCAATTAGTTAACTTTGGAGATCCGTGTTAGTGTTTCAATTAGTTAACTTTGGAGATTCCTGTTAGTGTTTCAATTCGTTATCTTTGGAGATCCCTGTTAGTGTTTCAATTCGTTATCTTTGGAGATCCCTGATAGTGTTTCAATTCGTTATCTTTGGAGATCCCTGTTCGTGTTTCAATCAGTTAAATTTGGAGATTCTTGTTAGTGTTTCAATTGGTTATCTTTGGAGATCCCTGTTAGTGTTTCAATTAGTTAACTTTGGAGATTCCTGTTAGTGTTTCAATTCGTTATCTTTGGAGATCCCTGTTAGTGTTTCAATTCGTTATCTTTGGAGATCCCTGTTAGTGTTTCAATTCGTTATCTTTGGAGATCCCTGTTCGTGTTTCAATAAGTTATCGTTGGAGATTCCTGTTAGTGTTTCAATGAGGTAACTTTGGAGATCCCTGTTAGTGTTTCAATTAGTTAACTTTGGAGATTCCTGTTAGTGTTTCAATTCGTTAACTTTGGAGATTCCTGTTAGTGTTTCAATTCGTTATCTTTGGAGATTCCTGTTAGTGTTTCAATTAGTTAACTTTGGAGATTCCTGTTAGTGTTTCAATTCGTTATCTTTGGAGATCCCTGTTAGTGTTTTAATGAGTTGACTTAGGAGATTCCTGTTAGTGTTTCAATTAGTTAACTTTGGACATTCCTGTTTGTGTTTCAAGGAGTTAACTTTGGAGATTCCTGTTAATGTTTCAATTCGTTATCTTTGGATATCCCTGTTAGTGTTTCAATTAGTGAACTTTGGAGATTCCTGTTAGTGTTTTAATTCGTTATCTTAGGAGATCCCTGTTAGTGTTTCAAGGAGTTAACTGAGGAGATTCCTGTTAGTGTTTCAATGAGTTAACTTTGGAGATCCCTGTTAGTGTTTCAATTAGTTAACTTTGGAGATCCCTGTTACTGTTTCAATTAGTTAACTTTGGAGATTCCTGTTAGTGCTTCAATTAGTTAATTATGGAGATCCCTGTTTGTGATTCAATTAGTTAACTTTGGAGATCCCTGTTAGTGTTTCAATTAGTTAACTTTGGAGATTCCTGTTCGTGTTTCAATTTGTTATCTTAGGAGATCCATGCTAGTGTTTCAATTAGTTAACTTTGGAGATCCCTGTTAGTGTTTCAATTAGTTAATTATGGAGATCCCTGTTGGTGTTTCAATTAGTTAACTTTGGAGATCCTTCTTTGTGTTTTAATTAGTTAACTTTGGAGATTCCTGTTACTGTTCCAATTAGTTAACTTTGGAGATTCCTGTTTCAATTAGTTAACTTAGGAGATCCCTGTTAGTGTTTCAATTGGTTATCTTTGGAGATCCCTGTTACTGTTTCAATTAGTTAACTTTGGAGATTCCTGTTCGTGTTTCAATTAGTTAACTTAGGAGATCCATGTTAGTGTTTCAATTAGTTAATTATGGAGATCCCTGTTAGTGTTTCAATTAGTTAACTTGGGAGATCCCTGTTAGTGATTTAATTAGTTAACTTAGGAGAGTCCTGTTAGTGTTTCAATGAGTTAACGTTGGAGATCCCTGTTAGTGTTTCAATGAGTTAACTTTGGAGATCCCTTTTAGTGTTTCAATTAGTGAACTTTGGAGATTCCTGTTAGTGTTTCAATTCGTTAATTATGGAGATCCCTGTTAGTGTTTCAATTATTTATCTTTGGTGTTCCGTGTTTGTGCTTCAATTAGTTAACTTTGGAGATTCTTGTTAGTGTTTCAATTTGTTATCTTAGGAGATCCATGCTAGTGTTTCAATTAGTTAACTTTCGAGATCCCTGTTAGTGTTTCAATTAGTTAATTATGGAGATCGCTGTTGGTGTTTCAATTAGTTAACTTTGGAGATCCTTGTTAGTGTTTTAATTAGTTAACTTTGGAGATTCCTGTTACTGTTTCAATTAGTTAACTTTGGAGATTCCTGTTCGTGTTTCAATTAGTTAACTTAGGAGATACCTGTTAGTGTTTCAATTGGTTATCTTTGGAGATCCCTGTTACTGTTTCAATTAGTTAACTTTGGAGATTCCTGTTCGTGTTTCAATTAGTTAACTTAGGAGATCCATGTTAGTGTTTCAATTAGTTAATTATGGAGATCCCTGTTAGTGTTTCAATTAGTTAACTTGGGAGATCCCTGTTAGTGATTTAATTAGTTAACTTAGGAGAGTCCTGTTAGTGTTTCAATGAGTTAACGTTGGAGATCCCTGTTAGTGTTTCAATGAGTTAACTTTGGAGATCCCTTTTAGTGTTTCAATTAGTGAACTTTGGAGATTCCTGTTAGTGTTTCAATTCGTTAATTATGGAGATCCCTGTTAGTGTTTCAATTATTTATCTTTGGAGTTCCCTGTTAGTGTTTCAATTCGTTAACTTTGGAGATTCTTGTTAGTGTTTCAACTGGTTATCTTTGGAGATCCCTTTTAGTGTTTCAATTAGTTAACTTAGGAGATCCCTGTTAGTGTTTCAATTATTTAACTTAGGAGATCCCTGTTGGTGTTTCAATTTGTTAACTTTGGAGATCCCTGATCGTGTTTCAATTAGTTAACTTTGGAGATCCCTGATCGTGTTTCAATTAGTTAACTTTGGAGATTCCTGTTAGTGTTTCAATGAGTTAACTTTGGAGATTCCTGTTAGTGTTTCAATGAGTTAACTTTGGAGATCCCTGTTAGTGTTTCCATTCGTTATCTTTGGAGATTCGTGGTAGTGTTTCAATTTGGTAACTTTGGAGATTCCTGTTTGTGTTTCAATTAGTTAACTTTGGAGATCCGTGTTAGTGTTTCAATTAGTTAACTTTGGAGATTCCTGTTAGTGTTTCAATTCGTTATCTTTGGAGATCCCTGTTAGTGTTTCAATTCGTTATCTTTGGAGATCCCTGATAGTGTTTCAATTCGTTATCTTTGGAGATCCCTGTTCGTGTTTCAATCAGTTAAATTTGGAGATTCTTGTTAGTGTTTCAATTGGTTATCTTTGGAGATCCCTGTTAGTGTTTCAATTAGTTAACTTTGGAGATTCCTGTTAGTGTTTCAATTCGTTATCTTTGGAGATCCCTGTTAGTGTTTCAATTCGTTATCTTTGGAGATCCCTGTTAGTGTTTCAATTCGTTATCTTTGGAGATCCCTGTTCGTGTTTCAATAAGTTATCGTTGGAGATTCCTGTTAGTGTTTCAATGAGGTAACTTTGGAGATCCCTGTTAGTGTTTCAATTAGTTAACTTTGGAGATTCCTGTTAGTGTTTCAATTCGTTAACTTTGGAGATTCCTGTTAGTGTTTCAATTCGTTATCTTTGGAGATTCCTGTTAGTGTTTCAATTAGTTAACTTTGGAGATTCCTGTTAGTGTTTCAATTCGTTATCTTTGGAGATCCCTGTTAGTGTTTTAATGAGTTGACTTAGGAGATTCCTGTTAGTGTTTCAATTAGTTAACTTTGGACATTCCTGTTTGTGTTTCAAGGAGTTAACTTTGGAGATTCCTGTTAATGTTTCAATTCGTTATCTTTGGATATCCCTGTTAGTGTTTCAATTAGTGAACTTTGGAGATTCCTGTTAGTGTTTTAATTCGTTATCTTAGGAGATCCCTGTTAGTGTTTCAAGGAGTTAACTGAGGAGATTCCTGTTAGTGTTTCAATGAGTTAACTTTGGAGATCCCTGTTAGTGTTTCAATTAGTTAACTTTGGAGATCCCTGTTACTGTTTCAATTAGTTAACTTTGGAGATTCCTGTTAGTGCTTCAATTAGTTAATTATGGAGATCCCTGTTTGTGATTCAATTAGTTAACTTTGGAGATCCCTGTTAGTGTTTCAATTAGTTAACTTTGGAGATTCCTGTTCGTGTTTCAATTTGTTATCTTAGGAGATCCATGCTAGTGTTTCAATTAGTTAACTTTGGAGATCCCTGTTAGTGTTTCAATTAGTTAATTATGGAGATCCCTGTTGGTGTTTCAATTAGTTAACTTTGGAGATCCTTCTTTGTGTTTTAATTAGTTAACTTTGGAGATTCCTGTTACTGTTCCAATTAGTTAACTTTGGAGATTCCTGTTTCAATTAGTTAACTTAGGAGATCCCTGTTAGTGTTTCAATTGGTTATCTTTGGAGATCCCTGTTACTGTTTCAATTAGTTAACTTTGGAGATTCCTGTTCGTGTTTCAATTAGTTAACTTAGGAGATCCATGTTAGTGTTTCAATTAGTTAATTATGGAGATCCCTGTTAGTGTTTCAATTAGTTAACTTGGGAGATCCCTGTTAGTGATTTAATTAGTTAACTTAGGAGAGTCCTGTTAGTGTTTCAATGAGTTAACGTTGGAGATCCCTGTTAGTGTTTCAATGAGTTAACTTTGGAGATCCCTTTTAGTGTTTCAATTAGTGAACTTTGGAGATTCCTGTTAGTGTTTCAATTCGTTAATTATGGAGATCCCTGTTAGTGTTTCAATTATTTATCTTTGGAGTTCCGTGTTTGTGCTTCAATTAGTTAACTTTGGAGATTCTTGTTAGTGTTTCAACTGGTTATCTTTGGAGAACCCTTTTAGTGTTTCAATTAGTTAACTTAGGAGATCCCTGTTAGTGTTTCAATTATTTAACTTAGGAGATCCCTGTTGCTGTTTCAATTTGTTAACTTTGGAGATCCCTGATCGTGTTTCAATTAGTTAACTTTGGAGATCCCTGATCGTGTTTCAATTAGTTAACTTTGGAGATTCCTGTTAGTGTTTCAATGAGTTAACTTTGGAGATTCCTGTTAGTGTTTCAATTAGTTAATTATGGAGATCCCTGTTAGTTTTTCAATTAGTTAATTATGGAGATCCCTGTTGGTGTTTCAATTAGTTAATTATGGAGATCCCTGTTAGTGTTTCAATTCGTTAATTATGGAGATCCCTGTTAGTTTTTCAATTAGTTAACTTTGGAGATTCCTGATAGTGTTTCAATTAGTTATCTTTGAAGATCCCTGTTAGTTTTTCAATTAGTTAACTTAGGAGATTCCTGATAGTGTTTCAATTCGTTATCTTTGGAGATTCCTGTTAGTGTTTCAATTAGTTAACTTTGGAGATTCCTGTTAGTGATTCAATTAGTTATCTTTGGAGATCCCTGTTAGTGTTTCAATGAGTTAACTTTGGAGATCCCTGATCGTGTTTCAATTAGTTAACTTTGGAGATTCCTGTTAGTGTTTCAATGAGTTAACTTTGGAGATTCCTGTTAGTGTTTCAATGAGTTAACTTTGGAGATCCCTGTTAGTGTTTCCATTCGTTATCTTTGGAGATTCGTGGTAGTGTTTCAATTTGGTAACTTTGGAGATTCCTGTTTGTGTTTCAATTAGTTAACTTTGGAGATTCCTGGCAGTGTTTCAATTAGTTAACTTTGGAGATCCGTGTTAGTGTTTCAATTAGTTAACTTTGGAGATTCCTGTTAGTGTTTCAATTCGTTATCTTTGGAGATCCCTGTTAGTGTTTCAATTCGTTATCTTTGGAGATCCCTGATAGTGTTTCAATTAGTTATCTTTGGAGATCCCTGTTCGTGTTTCAATCAGTTAAATTTGGAGATTCTTGTTAGTGTTTCAATTGGTTATCTTTGGAGATCCCTGTTAGTGTATCAATTAGTTAACTTTGGAGATTCCTGTTAGTGTTTCAATTCGTTATCTTTGGAGATCCCTGTTAGTGTTTCAATTCGTTATCTTTGGAGATCCCTGTTAGTGTTTCAATTCGTTATCTTTGGAGATCCCTGTTCGTGTTTCAATAAGTTATCGTTGGAGATTCCTGTTAGTGTTTCAATGAGGTAACTTTGGAGATCCCTGTTAGTGTTTCAATTAGTTAACTTTGGAGATTCCTGTTAGTGTTTCAATTCGTTAACTTTGGAGATTCCTGTTAGTGTTTCAATTCGTTATCTTTGGAGATTCCTGTTAGTGTTTCAATTAGTGAACTTTGGAGATTCCTGTTAGTGTTTCAATTCGTTATCTTTGGAGATCCCTGTTAGTGTTTTAATGAGTTGACTTAGGAGATTCCTGTTAGTGTTTCAATTAGTTAACTTTGGACATTCCTGTTTGTGTTTCAAGGAGTTAACTTTGGAGATTCCTGTTAATGTTTCAATTCGTTATCTTTGGATATCCCTGTTAGTGTTTCAATTAGTGAATTTTGGAGATTCCTGTTAGTGTTTTAATTCGTTATCTTAGGAGATCCCTGTTAGTGTTTCAAGGAGTTAACTGAGGAGATTCCTGTTAGTGTTTCAATGAGTTAACTTTGGAGATCCCTGTTAGTGTTTCAATTAGTTAACTTTGGAGATCCCTGTTACTGTTTCAATTAGTTAACTTTGGAGATTCCTGTTAGTGCTTCAATTAGTTAATTATGGAGATCCCTGTTTGTGATTCAATTAGTTAACTTTGGAGATCCCTGTTAGTGTTTCAATTAGTTAACTTTGGAGATTCCTGTTCGTGTTTCAATTTGTTATCTTAGGAGATCCATGCTAGTGTTTCAATTAGTTAACTTTGGAGATCCCTGTTAGTGTTTCAATTAGTTAATTATGGAGATCCCTGTTGGTGTTTCAATTAGTTAACTTTGGAGATCCTTCTTTGTGTTTTAATTAGTTAACTTTGGAGATTCCTGTTACTGTTCCAATTAGTTAACTTTGGAGATTCCTGTTTCAATTAGTTAACTTAGGAGATCCCTGTTAGTGTTTCAATTGGTTATCTTTGGAGATCCCTGTTACTGTTTCAATTAGTTAACTTTGGAGATTCCTGTTCGTGTTTCAATTAGTTAACTTAGGAGATCCATGTTAGTGTTTCAATTAGTTAATTATGGAGATCCCTGTTAGTGTTTCAATTAGTTAACTTGGGAGATCCCTGTTAGTGATTTAATTAGTTAACTTAGGAGAGTCCTGTTAGTGTTTCAATGAGTTAACGTTGGAGATCCCTGTTAGTGTTTCAATGAGTTAACTTTGGAGATCCCTTTTAGTGTTTCAATTAGTGAACTTTGGAGATTCCTGTTAGTGTTTCAATTCGTTAATTATGGAGATCCCTGTTAGTGTTTCAATTATTTATCTTTGGAGTTCCGTGTTTGTGCTTCAATTAGTTAACTTTGGAGATTCTTGTTAGTGTTTCAACTGGTTATCTTTGGAGAACCCTTTTAGTGTTTCAATTAGTTAACTTAGGAGATCCCTGTTAGTGTTTCAATTATTTAACTTAGGAGATCCCTGTTGGTGTTTCAATTTGTTAACTTTGGAGATCCCTGATCGTGTTTCAATTAGTTAACTTTGGAGATCCCTGATCGTGTTTCAATTAGTTAACTTTGGAGATTCCTGTTAGTGTTTCAATGAGTTAACTTTGGAGATTCCTGTTAGTGTTTCAATTAGTTAACTTTGGAGATTCCTGTTAGTGTTTCAATGAGTTAACTTTGGAGATCCCTGTTGGTGTTTCAATTAGTTAATTATGGAGATCCCTGTTAGTGTTTCAATTCGTTAATTATGGAGATCCCTGTTAGTTTTTCAATTAGTTAACTTAGGAGATTCCTGATAGTGTTTCAATTAGTTATCTTTGAAGATCCCTGTTAGTGTTTCAATTCGTTATCTTTGGAGATTCCTGTTAGTGTTTCAATTAGTTAACTTTGGAGATTCCTGTTAGTGATTCAATTAGTTATCTTTGGAGATCCCTGTTAGTGTTTCAATGAGTTAACTTAGGAGATCCCTTTTAGTGTTTCAATTAGTGAACTTTGGAGATTCCTGTTAGTGTTTCAATTCGTTAATTATGGAGATCCCTGTTAGTGTTCCAATTATTTATCTTTGGAATTCCCTGTTAGTGTTTCAATTAGTTAACTTTGGAGATTCTTGTTAGTGTTTCAATTAGTTAACTTAGGAGAACCCTGTTAGTGTTTCAGTTAGTTAACTTTGGAGATCCCTGTTAGTGTTTCAATTATTTAACTTAGGAGATCCCTTTTAGTGTTTCAATTAGTTAACTTTGGAGATTCCTGTTAGTGTTTCAATGAGTCAACTTTGGAGATCCCTGTTAGTGTTTCAATTAGTTAACTTTGGAGATCCCTGTTGGTGTTTCAATTAGTTAACTTTGGAGATTCCTGTTAGTGTTTCAATGAGTCAACTTTGGAGATCCCTGTTAGTGTTTCAATTAGTTAACTTTGGAGATCCCTGTTCGTGTTTCAATTAGTTAACTTTGGAGATCCCTGTTAGTGTTTCAATTAGTTAACTTTGGAGATTCCTGTTAGTGTTTCAATTCGTTATCTTTGGAGATCCCTGTTAGTGTTTCAATTAGTTAACTTTGGAGATTCCTGTTAGTGATTCAATTAGTTATCTTTGGAGATCCCTGTTAGTGTTTCAATTCTTTATCTTTGGAGACTACTGTTAGTGTTTCAATTAGTTAACTTTGGAGATTCCTGTTAGTGTTTCAATTAGTTATCTTTGGAGATCCATGTTAGTGTTTCAATTAGTTAATTATGGAGATCCCTGTTAGTGTTTCAATTAGTTAACTTGGGAGATCCCTGTTAGTGATTTAATTAGTTAACTTAGGAGAGTCCTGTTAGTGTTTCAATGAGTTAACGTTGGAGATCCCTGTTAGTGTTTCAATGAGTTAACTTTGGAGATCCCTTTTAGTGTTTCAATTAGTGAACTTTGGAGATTCCTGTTAGTGTTTCAATTCGTTAATTATGGAGATCCCTGTTAGTGTTTCAATTATTTATCTTTGGAGTTCCCTGTTAGTGTTTCAATTCGTTAACTTTGGAGATTCTTGTTAGTGTTTCAACTGGTTATCTTTGGAGATCCCTTTTAGTGTTTCAATTAGTTAACTTAGGAGATCCCTGTTAGTGTTTCAATTATTTAACTTAGGAGATCCCTGTTGGTGTTTCAATTTGTTAACTTTGGAGATCCCTGATCGTGTTTCAATTAGTTAACTTTGGAGATCCCTGATCGTGTTTCAATTAGTTAACTTTGGAGATTCCTGTTAGTGTTTCAATGAGTTAACTTTGGAGATTCCCTTTAGTGTTTCAATGAATTAACTTTGGAGATCCCTGTTAGTGTTTCCATTCGTTATCTTTGGAGATTCCTGGTAGTGTTTCAATTAGGTAACTTTGGAGATTCCTGTTTGTGTTTCAATTAGTTAACTTTGGAGATTCCTGGTAGTGTTTCAATTAGTTAACTTTGGAGATCCGTGTTAGTGTTTCAATTAGTTAACTTTGGAGATTCCTGTTAGTGTTTCAATTCGTTATCTTTGGAGATCCCTGTTAGTGTTTCAATTCGTTATCTTTGGAGATCCCTGATAGTGTTTCAATTCGTTATCTTTGGAGATTCCTGTTAGAGTTTCAATTAGTTAACTTTGGAGATCCCTGTCAGTGTTTCAATGAGTTAACTTTGGAGATCCCTGTTAGTGTTTCAATTAGTTATCTTTGGAGATCCCTGTTCGTGTTTCAATCAGTTAAATTTGGAGATTCTTGTTAGTGTTTCAATTGGTTATCTTTGGAGATCCCTGTTAGTGTTTCAATTAGTTAACTTTGGAGATTCCTGTTAGTGTTTCAATTCGTTATCTTTGGAGATCCCTGTTAGTGTTTCAATTCGTTATCTTTGGAGATCCCTGTTAGTGTTTCAATTCGTTATCTTAGGAGATCCCTGTTCGTGTTTCAATAAGTTATCGTTGGAGATTCCTGTTAGTGTTTCAATGAGGTAACTTTGGAGATCCCTGTTAGTGTTTCAATTCGTTAACTTTGGAGATTCCTGTTAGTGTTTCAATTCGTTAACTTTGGAGATTCCTGTTAGTGTTTCAATTCGTTATCTTTGGAGATTCCTGTTAGTGTTTCAATTAGTTATCTTTGGAGATCCATGTTAGTGTTTCAATTAGTTAATTATGGAGATCCCTGTTAGTGTTTCAATTAGTTAACTTGGGAGATCCCTGTTAGTGATTTAATTAGTTAACTTAGGAGAGTCCTGTTAGTGTTTCAATGAGTTAACGTTGGAGATCCCTGTTAGTGTTTCAATGAGTTAACTTTGGAGATCCCTTTTAGTGTTTCAATTAGTGAACTTTGGAGATTCCTGTTAGTGTTTCAATTCGTTAATTATGGAGATCCCTGTTAGTGTTTCAATTATTTATCTTTGGAGTTCCCTGTTAGTGTTTCAATTCGTTAACTTTGGAGATTCTTGTTAGTGTTTCAACTGGTTATCTTTGGAGATCCCTTTTAGTGTTTCAATTAGTTAACTTAGGAGATCCCTGTTAGTGTTTCAATTATTTAACTTAGGAGATCCCTGTTGGTGTTTCAATTTGTTAACTTTGGAGATCCCTGATCGTGTTTCAATTAGTTAACTTTGGAGATCCCTGATCGTGTTTCAATTAGTTAACTTTGGAGATTCCTGTTAGTGTTTCAATGAGTTAACTTTGGAGATTCCTGTTAGTGTTTCAATGAGTTAACTTTGGAGATCCCTGTTAGTGTTTCCATTCGTTATCTTTGGAGATTCCTGGTTGTGTTTCAATTAGTTAACTTTGGAGATTCCTGTTAGTGTTTCAATTCGTTATCTTTGGAGATCCCTGTTAGTGTTTCAATTCGTTATCTTTGGAGATCCCTGATAGTGTTTCAATTCGTTATCTTTGGAGATTCCTGTTAGAGTTTCAATTAGTTAACTTTGGAGATCCCTGTTAGTGTTTCAATGAGTTAACTTTGGAGATCCCTGTTAGTGTTTCAATTTGTTATCTTTGGAGATCCCTGTTCGTGTTTCAATCAGTTAAATTTGGAGATTCTTGTTAGTGTTTCAATTGGTTATCTTTGGAGATCCCTGTTAGTGTTTCAATTAGTTAACTTTGGAGATTCCTGTTAGTGTTTCAATTCGTTATCTTTGGAGATCCCTGTTAGTGTTTCAATTCGTTATCTTTGGAGATCCCTGTTAGTGTTTCAATTCGTTATCTTTGGAGATCCCTGTTCGTGTTTCAATAAGTTATCGTTGGAGATTCCTGTTAGTGTTTCAATGAGGTAACTTTGGAGATCCCTGTTAGTGTTTCAATTAGTTAACTTTGGAGATTCCTGTTAGTGTTTCAATTCGTTAACTTTGGAGATTCCTGTTAGTGTTTCAATTCGTTATCTTTGGAGATTCCTGTTAGTGTTTCAATCAGTGAACTTTGGAGATTCCTGTTAGTGTTTCAATTCGTTATCTTTGGAGATCCCTGTTAGTGTTTTAATGAGTTGACTTAGGAGATTCCTGTTAGTGTTTCAATTAGTTAACTTTGGACATTCCTGTTTGTGTTTCAAGGAGTTAACTTTGGAGATTCCTGTTAGTGTTTCAATTCGTTATCTTTGGATATCCCTGTTAGTGTTTCAATTAGTGAACTTTGGAGATTCCTGTTAGTGTTTTAATTCGTTATCTTAGGAGATCCCTGTTAGTGTTTCAAGGAGTTAACTGAGGAGATTCCTGTTAGTGTTTCAATGAGTTAACTTTGGAGATCCCTGTTAGTGTTTCAATTAGTTAACTTTGGAGATCCCTGTTACTGTTTCAATTAGTTAACTTTGGAGATTCCTGTTGGTGCTTCAATTAGTTAATTATGGAGATCCCTGTTTGTGATTCAATTAGTTAACTTTGGAGATCCCTGTTAGTGTTTCAATTAGTTAACTTTGGAGATTCCTGTTCGTGTTTCAATTTGTTATCTTTGGAGATCCTTCTTAGTGTTTTAATTAGTTAACTTTGGAGATTCCTGTTACTGTTCCAATAAGTTAACTTTGGAGATTCCTGTTTCAATTAGTTAACTTAGGAGATCCCTGTTAGTGTTTCAATTGGTTATCTTTGGAGATCCCTGTTACTGTTTCAATTAGTTAACTTTGGAGATTCCTGTTCGTGTTTCAATTAGTTAACTTAGGAGATCCATGTTAGTGTTTCAATTAGTTAATTATGGAGATCCCTGTTAGTGTTTCAATTAGTTAACTTGGGAGATCCCTGTTAGTGATTTAATTAGTTAACTTAGGAGAGTCCTGTTAGTGTTTCAATGAGTTAACGTTGGAGATCCCTGTTAGTGTTTCAATGAGTTAACTTTGGAGATCCCTTTTAGTGTTTCAATTAGTGAACTTTGGAGATTCCTGTTAGTGTTTCAATTCGTTAATTATGGAGATCCCTGTTAGTGTTTCAATTATTTATCTTTGGAGTTCCGTGTTTGTGCTTCAATTAGTTAACTTTGGAGATTCTTGCTAATGTTTCAACTGGTTATCTTTGGAGATCCCTTTTAGTGTTTCAATTAGTTAACTTAGGAGATCCCTGTTAGTGTTTCAATTATTTAACTTAGGAGATCCCTGTTGGTGTTTCAATTTGTTAACTTTGGAGATCCCTGATCGTGTTTCAATTAGTTAACTTTGGAGATCCCTGATCGTGTTTCAATTAGTTAACTTTGGAGATTCCTGTTAGTGTTTCAATGAGTTAACTTTGGAGATTCCTGTTAGTGTTTCAATTAGTTAATTATGGAGATCCCTGTTAGTTTTTCAATTAGTTAATTATGGAGATCCCTGTTAGTGTTTCAATTCGTTAATTATGGAGATCCCTGTTAGTTTTTCAATTAGTTAACTTAGGAGATTTCTGATAGTGTTTCAATTAGTTATCTTTGGAGATCCCTGTTAGTTTTTCAATTACTTAACTTAGGAGATTCCTGATAGTGTTTCAATTCGTTATCTTTGGAGATTCCTGTTAGTGTTTCAATTAGTTAACTTTGGAGATTCCTGTTAGTGATTCAATTAGTTATCTTTGGAGATCCCTGTTAGTGTTTCAATGAGTTAACTTAGGAGATCCCTTTTAGTGTTTCAATTAGTGAACTTTGGAGATTCCTGTTAGTGTTTCAATTCGTTAATTATGGAGATCCCTGTTAGTGTTCCAATTATTTATCTTTGGAGTTCCCTGTTAGTGTTTCAATTAGTTAACTTTGGAGATTCTTGTTAGTGTTTCAATTAGTTAACTTAGGGGAACCCTGTTAGTATTTCAATTAGTTAACTTTGGAGATCCCTGTTAGTGTTTCAATTATTTAACTTAGGAGATCCCTGTTGGTGTTTCAATTAGTTAACTTTGGAGATCCCTGATCGTGTTTCAATTAGTTAACTTTGGAGATTCTTGTTAGTTTTTCAATTAGTTAACTTAGGAGATCCCTGTTAGTGTTTAAATTAGTTAACTTTGGAGATCCCTGTTAGTGTTTCAATTATTTAACTTAGGAGATCCCTGTTGGTGTTTCTATTAGTTAACTTTGGAGATCCCTGATCGTGTTTCAATTAGTTAACTTTGGAGATTCCTGTTAGTGTTTCAATTAGTTAACTTTGGAGATCCCTGTTAGTGTTTCAATTAGTTAATTATGGAGTTCCCTGTTAGAGTTTCAATTAGATATCTTTGGAGATCCCTGTTAGTGTTTCAATGAGTTAACTTTGGAGATCCCTGTTAGTGTTTCAATTAGTTATCTTTGGAGATCCCTGTTAGTTTTTCAATTAGTTAACTTAGGAGATTCCTGATAGTGTTTCATTTCGTTATCTTTGGAAATTCCTGTTAGTGTTTCAATTAGTTAACTTTGAGATTCCTGTTAGTGATTCAATTAGTTATCTTTGGAGATCCCTGTTAGTGTTTCAATTCGTTATCTTTGGAGATTCCTGTTAGTGTTTCAATTAGTTAACTTTGGAGATTCCTGTTAGTGTTTCAATGAGTCAACTTTGGAGATCCCTGTTAGTGTTTCAATTAGTTAACTTTGGAGATCCCTGTTCGTGTTTCAATTAGTTAACTTTGGAGATCCCTGTTAGTGTTTCAATTAGTTAACTTTGGAGATTCCTGTTAGTGTTTCAATTCTTTATCTTTGGAGATCCCTGTTAGTGTTTCAATTAGTTAACTTTGGAGATTCCTGTTAGTGATTCAATTAGTTATCTTTGGAGATCCCTGTTAGTGTTTCAATTCTTTATCTTTGGAGACTACTGTTAGTGTTTCAATTAGTTAACTTTGGAGATTCCTGTTAGTGTTTCAATTAGTTATCTTTGGAGATCCCTGTTAGTGTTTCAATGAGTTTACTTTGGAGATCCCTGTTACTGTTTCAATTCGTTAACTTTGTAGATCCCTGTTAGTGTTTCAATGAGTTTACTTTGGAGATCCCTGTTACTGTTTCAATTAGTTAACTTTGGAGATCCCTGTGAGTGTTTCAATTCGTTAACTTTGGAGATTCCTGATAGTGTTTCAATTAGTTAATTATGGAGATCCCTGTTAGTGTTTCAATTAGTTCACTTAGGAGATCCCTGTTAGTGTTTCAATTCTTTATCTTTGGAGATCCCTGTTAGTGTTTCAATTAGTTAACTTTGGAGATTCCTGTTAGTGATTCAATTAGTTATCTTTGGAGATCCCTGTGAGTGTTTCAATTCGTTAACTTTGGAGATTCCTGATAGTGTTTCAATTAGTTAATTATGGAGATCCCTGTTAGTGTTTCAATTAGTTCACTTAGGAGATCCCTGTTAGTGTTTCAATTAGTTAATTATGGAGATTCCTGTTAGTGTTTCAATTAGTTAATTATGGAGATCCCTGTTAGTGTTTCAAGCAGTTATCTTTGGAGTTCCCTGTTAGTGTTTCAATTAGTTAACTTTGGAGTTTCTTGTTAGTGTTTCAATTAGTTATCTTTGGAGATCCCTTTTAGTGTTTCAATTAGTTAACTTAGGAGATCCCTGTTAGTGTTTCAATTATTTAACTTAGGAGATTCCTGTTAGTGTTTCAATTAGTTAATTATGGAGATCCCTGTTGGTGTTTCAATTAGTTAACTTTGGAGATCCCTGATCGTGTTTCAATTAGTTAACTTTAGAGATCCCTGTTAGTGTTTCAATTAGTTAATTATGGAGATTCCTGTTAGTGTTTCAATTAGTTAATTATGGAGATCCCTGTTAGTGTTTCAAGCAGTTATCTTTGGAGTTCCCTGTTAGTGTTTCAATTAGTTAACTTTGGAGTTTCTTGTTAGTGTTTCAATTAGTTATCTTTGGAGATCCCTTTTAGTGTTTCAATTAGTTAACTTTGGAGATCCCTGTTAGTGTTTCAATTATTTAACTTAGGAGATTCCTGTTAGTGTTTCAATTAGTTAATTATGGAGATCCCTGTTGGTGTTTCAATTAGTTAACTTTGGAGATCCCTGATCGTGTTTCAATTAGTTAACTTTAGAGATCCCTGTTAGTGTTTCAATTAGTTAATTATGGAGATCCCTGTTAGTGTTTCAATTCGTTAATTATGGAGATCCCTGTTAGTTTTTCAATTAGTTAACTTTGGAGATTCCTGATAGTGTTTCAATTAGTTATCTTTGGAGATCCCTGTTAGTTTTTCAATTAGTTGACTTAGGAGATTCCTGATAGTGTTTCAATTCGTTATCTTTGGAGATTCCTGTTTGTGTTTCAATTAGTTAACTTTGGAGATTCCTGTTAGTGATTCAATTAGTTATCTTTGGAGATCCCTGTTAGTGTTTCAATGAGTTAACTTAGGAGATCCCTTTTAGTGTTTCAATTAGTGAACTTTGGAGATTCCTGTTAGTGTTTCAATTCGTTAATTATGGAGATCCCTGTTAGTGTTCCAATTATTTATCTTTGGAGTTCCCTGTTAGTGTTTCAATTAGTTAACTTTGGAGATTCTTGTTAGTGTTTCAATTAGTTAACTTAGGAGAACCCTGTTAGTGTTTCAATTAGTTAACTTTGGAGATCCCTGTTAGTGTTTCAATTATTTAACTTAGGAGATCCCTGTTGGCGTTTCAATTAGTTAACTTTGGAGATCCCTGATCGTGTTTCAATTAGTTAACTTTGGAGATTCTTGTTAGTGTTTCAATTAGTTAACTTAGGAGATCCCTGTTAGTGTTTCAATTAGTTAACTTTGGAGATCCCTGTTAGTGTTTCAATTATTTAACTTAGGAGATCCCTGTTGGTGTTTCAATTAGTTAACTTTGGAGATCCCTGATCGTGTTTCTATTAGTTAACTTTGGAGATTCCTGTTAGTGTTTCAATTAGTTAACTTTGGAGATCCCTGTTAGTGTTTCAATTAGTTAATTATGGAGATCCCTGTTAGTGTTTCAATTAGATATCTTTGGAGATCCCTGTTAGTGTTTCAATGAGTTAACTTTGGAGATCCCTGTTAGTGTTTCAATTAGTTATCTTTGGAGATCCCTGTTAGTTTTTCAATTAGTTAACTTAGGAGATTCCTGATAGTGTTTCAATTGGTTATCTTTGGAAATTCCTGTTAGTGTTTCAATTAGTTAACTTTGAGATTCCTGTTAGTGATTCAATTAGTTATCTTTGGAGATCCCTGTTAGTGTTTCAATTCGTTATCTTTGGAGATTCCTGTTAGTGTTTCAATTAGTTAACTTTGGAGATTCCTGTTAGTGTTTCAATGAGTCAACTTTGGAGATCCCTGTTAGTGTTTCAATTAGTTAACTTTGGAGATCCCTGTTCGTGTTTCAATTAGTTAACTTTGGAGATCCCTGTTAGTGTTTCAATTAGTTAACTTTGGAGATTCCTGTTAGTGATTCAATTCGTTATCTTTGGAGATCCCTGTTAGTGTTTCAATTAGTTAACTTTGGAGATTCCTGTTAGTGATTCAATTAGTTATCTTTGGAGATCCCTGTTAGTGTTTCAATTCTTTATCTTTGGAGACTACTGTTAGTGTTTCAATTAGTTAACTTTGGAGATTCCTGTTAGCGTTTCAATTAGTTAACTTTGGAGATCCCTGATCGTGTTTCAATTAGTTAACTTTGGAGATTCTTGTTAGTGTTTCAATTAGTTAACTTAGGAGATCCCTGTTAGTGTTTCAATGAGTTTACTTTGGAGATCCCTGTTACTGTTTCAATTAGTTAACTTTGGAGATCCCTGTTAGTGTTTCAATTAGTTAACTTTGGAGATTCCTGTTAGTGTTTCAATTAGTTAATTATGGAGATCCCTGTTAGTGTTTCAATTAGTTAACTTAGGAGATCCCTGTTAGTGTTTCAATTAGTTAATTATGGAGATTCCTGTTAGTGTTTCAATTAGTTAATTATGGAGATCCTTGTTAGTGTTTCAAGCAGTTATCTTTGGAGTTCCCTGTTAGTGTTTCAATTAGTTAACTTTGGAGTTTCTTGTTAGTGTTTCAGTTAGTTATCTTTGGAGATCCCTTTTAGTGTTTCAATTAGTTAACTTAGGAGATCCCTGTTAGTGTTTCAATTAGTTAACTTTGGAGATCCCTGATCGTGTTTCAATTAGTTAACTTTAGAGATCCCTGTTAGTGTTTCAATTAGTTAACTTTGGAGATCCCTGTTAGTGTTTCAATTAGTTAACTTTGGAGATTCCTGTTAGTGTTTCAATTAGTAAACTTTGGAGATCCCTGTTAGTGTTTCAATTAGTTAATTATGGAGATTCCTGTTTGTGTTTCAATTAGTTAATTATGGAGATTCCTGCTTGTGTTTCAATTAGTTAATTATGGAGATACCTGTTAGTGTTTCAATTAGTTAATTATGGAGATCCCTGTTAGTGTTTCAATTAGTTATCTTTGGAGATCCCTGTTAGTTTTTCAATTAGTTAACTTAGGAGATTCCTGATAGTGTTTCAATTCGTTATCTTTGGAGATTCCTGTTAATGTTTCAATTAGTTAACTTTGGAGATTCCTGTTAGTGATTCAATTAGTTATCTTTGGAGATCCCTGTTAGTGTTTCAATTCGTTATCTTTGGAGATTCCTGTTAGTGTTTCAATTGGTTAACTTTGGAGATTCCTGTTAGTGTTTCAATGAGTCAACTTTGGAGATCCCTGTTTGTGTTTCAATTAGTTAACTTTGGAGATCCCTGTCCGTGTTTCAATTAGTTAACTTTGGAGATCCCTGTTAGTGTTTCAATGAGTTTACTTTGGAGATCCCTGTTACTGTTTCAATTAGTTAACTTTGGTGATTCCTGATAGTGTTTCAATTCGTTATCTTTGGAGATCCCTGTTAGTGTTTCAATTAGTTATCTTTGGAGATTACTGTTAGTGTTTCAATTAGTTAACTTTGGAGATTCCTGTTAGTGTTTCAATTAGCTATCTTTGGAGATCCCTGTTAGTGTTTCAGTGAATTTACTTTGGAGATCCCTGTTACTGTTTCAATTAGTTAACTTTGGAGATCCCTGTTAGTGTTTCAATGAGTTTACTTTGGAGATCCCTGTTACTGTTTCAATTAGTTAACTTTGGAGATCCCTGTTAGTGTTTCAATTCGTTAACTTTGGAGTTTCCTGTTAGTTTTTCAATTAGTTAATTATGGAGATCCCTGTTAGTGTTTCAATCAGTTAACTTTTGAGATTCCTGTTAGTGTTTCAAGCAGTTATCTTTGGAGATCCCTGTTAGTGATTCAATTAGTTAACTTTGGAGATTCTTGTTAGTGTTTCAATTGGTTAAAGTTGGAGATCCCTGTTAGTGTTTCAGTTAGTTAATTTTGGAGATCCCTGATAGTGTTTCAATGAGTTAACTTTGGAGATCCCTGTTAGTGTTTCAATTAGTTAGTTATGGAGATCCCTGTTAGTGTTTCAATTAGTTAACTTTGGAGATCCATTTTAGTGTTTCAATTAGATAACTTTGGAGATCCCTGTTAGTGTTTCAATTAGTTAACTTTGGAGATCCCTGTTAGTGTTTCAATGAGTTAACTTTGGAGATCCCTGATAGTGTTTCAGTTAGTTAACTTTAGAGATCCATTTTAGTGTTTCAATTAGATAACTTTGGAGATTCCTGTTAGTGTTTCAATTAGTTAATTATGGAGATCCCTGTTAGTGTTTCAATTAGTTAATTATGGAGATCCCTGTTAGTGTTTCAAGCAGTTATCTTTGGAGATCCCTGTTAGTGTTTCAATTAGTTAACTTTGGAGATCCCTGTTAGTGTTTCAATTAGTTAACTTGGGAGATCCCAGTTAGTGTTTCAATTAGTTAATTATGGAGATCCCTGTTAGTGTTTCAATTAGTTAACTTGGGAGATCCCAGTTAGTGTTTCAATTAGTTATCTTTGGAGATCCCTGTTAGTTTTTCAATTAGTTAACTTAGGAGATTCCTGATAGTGTATCAATTCGTTATCTTTGGAGATTCCTGTTAGTGATTCAATTCGTTATCTTTGGAGATCCCTGTTAGTGTTTCAATTCGTTATCTTTGGAGATTCCTGTTAGTGTTTCAATTAGTTAACTTTGGAGATTCCTGTTAGTGTTTCAATGAGTCAACTTTGGAGATCCCTGTTCGTGTTTCAATTAGTTAACTTTGGAGATCCCTGTTCGTGTTTCAATTAGTTAACTTTGGAGATCCCTGTTAGTGTTTCAATTAGTTAACTTAGGAGATTCCTGTTAGTGTTTCAATTCGTTATCTTTGGAGATCCCTGTTAGTGTTTCAATTCTTTATCTTTGGAGATTACTGTTAGTGTTTCAATTAGTTAACTTTGGAGATTCCTGTTAGTGTTTCAATTAGTTATCTTTGGAGATCCCTGTTAGTGTTTCAATGAGTTTACTTTGGAGATCCCTGTTACTGTTTCAATTAGTTAACTTTGGAGATCCCTGCTAGTGTTTCAATTAGTTAATTATGGAGATCCCTGTTAGTGTTTCAATTAGTTAACTTTTGTGATTCCCGTTTGTGTTTCAATTAGTTAATTATGGAGATCCCTGTTAGTGTTTCAAGCAGTTATCTTTGGAGATCCCTGTTAGTGATTCAATTAGATAACTTTGGAGATTCTTGTTAGTGTTTCAATTGGTTAAAGTTGGAGATCCCTGTTAGTGTTTCAATTAGATAACTTTGGAGATCCCTGTTAGTGTTTCAAGCAGTTATCTTTGGAGATCCCTGTTAGTGATTCAATTAGATAACTTTGGAGATTCCTGTTAGTGTTTCAATTGGTTAAAGTTGGAGATCCCTGTTAGTGTTTCAATTAGTTAACTTTGGAGATCCCTGTTAGTGTTTCAAGCAGTTATCTTTGGAGATCCCTGTTAGTGATTCAATTAGATAACTTTGGAGATCCCTATTAGTGTTTCAATTAGTTAATTATGGAGATCCCTGTTAGTGTTTCAAGCAGTTATCTTTGGAGATCCCTGTTAGTGATTGAATTAGATAACTTTGGAGATCCCTGTTAGTGTTTCAATTAGTTAACTTTGGAGATCCCTGATAGTGTTTCAATGAGTTAACTTTGGAGATCCCTGTTAGTGTTTCAATTAGTTAGTTATGGAGATCCCTGTTAGTGTTTCAATTGATTAAATTTGGAGATCCCTGTTAGTGTTTCAATTAGTTAATTATGGAGATCCCTGTTAGTGTTTCAATTAGTTAGTTATGGAGATTCCTGTTAGTGTTTCAATTAGTTAACTTTGGAGATTCTTGTTAGATTTTCAATTGATTAAATTTGGAGATCCCTGTTAGTGTTTCAATTAGTTAACTTTGGAGATCCCTGTTAGTGTTTCAATTAGTTAGTTATGGAGATCCCTGTTAGTGTTTCAATTAGTTAACTTTGGAGATTCCTGTTAGCGTTTCAATTGGTTAAATTTGGAGATCCCTGTTAGTGTTTCAATTAGTTAACTTTGGAGATTCTTGTTAGTGTTTCAATTGATTAAATTTGGAGATCCCTGTTAGTGTTTCAATTAGTTAACTTTGGAGATTCCTGTTAGCGTTTCAATTGGTTAAATTTGGAGATCCCTGTTAGTGTTTCAATTAGTTAACTTTGGAGATCCCTGATAGTGTTTCAATTAGTTAACTTTGGAGATCCCTGTTAGTGTTTCAATTAGTTAACTTTGGAGATTCCTGTTAGCGTTTCAATTGGTTAAATTTGGAGATCCCTGTTAGTGTTTCAATTAGTTAACTTTGGAGATCCCTGATAGTGTTTCAATTAGTTAACTTTGGAGATTCTTGTTAGTGTTTCAATTGGTTAAAGTTGGAGATCCCTGTTAGTGTTTCAGTTAGTTAATTTTGGAGATCCCTGATAGTGTTTCAATGAGTTAACTTTGGAGATCCCTGTTAGTGTTTCAATTAGTTAGTTATGGAGATCCCTGTTAGTGTTTCAATTAGTTAACTTTGGAGATCCCTGATAGAGTTTCAATTAGTTAACTTTGGAGATCCCTGTTAGTTTTTCAATTAGTTAATTATGGAGATCCCTGTTAATGTTTCAATTAGTTAAGTTTGGAGATCCATTTTAGTGTTTCAATTAGATAACTTTGGAGATCCCTGTTAGTGTTTCAATTAGTTAACTTTGGAGATCCCTGTTAGTGTTTCAATTAGTTAACTTTGGAGATCCCTGATAGTGTTTCAGTTAGTTAACTTTAGAGATCCATTTTAGTGTTTCAATTAGATAACTTTGGAGATTCCTGTTAGTGTTTCAATTAGTTAATTATGGAGATCCCTGTTAGTGTTTCAATTAGTTAATTATGGAGATCCCTGTTAGTGTTTCAAGCAGTTATCTTTGGAGATCCCTGTTAGTGTTTCAATTAGTTAACTTTGGAGATCCCTGTTAGTGTTTCAATTAGTTAACTTGGGAGATCCCAGTTAGTGTTTCAATTAGTTAATTATGGAGATCCCTGTTAGTGTTTCAATTAGTTAACTTGGGAGATCCCAGTTAGTGTTTCAATTAGTTATCTTTGGAGATCCCTGTTAGTTTTTCAATTAGTTAACTTAGGAGATTCCTGATAGTGTTTCAATTCGTTATCTTTGGAGATTCCTGTTAGTGATTCAATTCGTTATCTTTGGAGATCCCTGTTAGTGTTTCAATTCGTTATCTTTGGAGATTCCTGTTAGTGTTTCAATTAGTTAACTTTGGAGATTCCTGTTAGTGTTTCAATGAGTCAACTTTGGAGATCCCTGTTCGTGTTTCAATTAGTTAACTTTGGAGATCCCTGTTCGTGTTTCAATTAGTTAACTTTGGCGATCCCTGTTAGTGTTTCAATTAGTTAACTTAGGAGATTCCTGTTAGTGTTTCAATTCGTTATCTTTGGAGATCCCTGTTAGTGTTTCAATTCTTTATCTTTGGAGATTACTGTTAGTGTTTCAATTAGTTAACTTTGGAGATTCCTGTTAGTGTTTCAATTAGTTATCTTTGGAGATCCCTGTTAGTGTTTCAATGAGTTTACTTTGGAGATCCCTGTTACTGTTTCAATTAGTTAACTTTGGAGATCCCTGTTAGTGTTTCAATTAGTTAACTTTGGAGATTCCTGTTCGTGTTTCAATTAGTTAATTATGGAGATCCCTGTTAGTGTTTCAATTAGTTAACTTTTGTGATTCCCGTTTGTGTTTCAATTAGTTAATTATGGAGATCCCTGTTAGTGTTTCAAGCAGTTATCTTTGGAGATCCCTGTTAGTGATTCAATTAGATAACTTTGGAAATTCTTGTTAGTGTTTCAATTGGTTAAAGTTGGAGATCCCTGTTAGTGTTTCAATTAGTTAACTTTGGAGATCCCTGTTAGTGTTTCAAGCAGTTATCTTTGGAGATCCCTGTTAGTGATTCAATTAGATAACTTTGGAGATTCTTGTTAGTGTTTCAATTGGTTAAAGTTGGAGATCCCTGTTAGTGTTTCAATTAGTTAACTTTGGAGATCCCTGTTAGTGTTTCAAGCAGTTATCTTTGGAGATCCCTGTTAGTGATTCAATTAGATAACTTTGGAGATCCCTATTTGTGTTTCAATTAGTTAAATTTGGAGATCCCTGTTAGTGTTTCAATTAGTTAACTTTGGAGATCCCTGATAGTGTTTCAATTAGTTAACTTTGGAGATTCTTGTTAGTGTTTCAATTGGTTAAAGTTGGAGATCCCTGTTAGTGTTTCAGTTAGTTAATTTTGGAGATCCCTGATAGTGTTTCAATGAGTTAACTTTGGAGATCCCTGTTAGTGTTTCAATTAGTTAGTTATGGAGATCCCTGTTAGTGTTTCAATTAGTTAACTTTGGAGATCCCTGATAGAGTTTCAATTAGTTAACTTTGGAGATCCCTGTTAGTTTTTCAATTAGTTAATTATGGAGATCCCTGTTAATGTTTCAATTAGTTTACTTTGGAGATCCATTTCAGTGTTTCAATTAGATAACTTTGGAGATCCCTGTTAGTGTTTCAATTAGTTAACTTTGGAGATCCCTGTTAGTGTTTCAATTAGTTAACTTTGGAGATCCCTGATAGTGTTTCAGTTAGTTAACTTTAGAGATCCATTTTAGTGTTTCAATTAGATAACTTTGGAGATTCCTGTTAGTGTTTCAATTAGTTAATTATGGAGATCCCTGTTAGTGTTTCAATTAGTTAATTATGGAGATCCCTGTTAGTGTTTCAAGCAGTTATCTTTGGAGATCCCTGTTAGTGTTTCAATTAGTTAACTTTGGAGATCCCTGTTAGTGTTTCAATGAGTTAACTTGGGAGATCCCAGTTAGTGTTTCAATTAGTTAATTATGGAGATCCCTGTTAGTGTTTCAATTAGTTAACTTGGGAGATCCCAGTTAGTGTTTCAATTAGTTATCTTTGGAGATCCCTGTTAGTTTTTCAATTAGTTAACTTAGGAGATTCCTGATAGTGTTTCAATTCGTTATCTTTGGAGATCCCTGTTAGTGTTTCAATTCGTTATCTTTGGAGATTCCTGTTAGTGTTTCAATTAGTTAACTTTGGAGATTCCTGTTAGTGTTTCAATGAGTCAACTTTGGAGATCCCTGTTCGTGTTTCAATTGGTTAACTTTGGAGATCCCTGTTCGTGTTTCAATTAGTTAACTTTGGAGATCCCTGTTAGTGTTTCAATTAGTTAACTTAGGAGATTCCTGTTAGTGTTTCAATTCGTTATCTTTGGAGATCCCTGTTAGTGTTTCAATTCTTTATCTTTGGAGATTACTGTTAGTGTTTCAATTAGTTAACTTTGGAGATTCCTGTTAGTGTTTCAATTAGTTATCTTTGGAGATCCCTGTTAGTGTTTCAATGAGTTTACTTTGGAGATCCCTGTTACTGTTTCAATTAGTTAACTTTGGAGATCCCTGTTAGTGTTTCAATTAGTTAACTTTGGAGATTCCTGTTCGTGTTTCAATTAGTTAATTATGGAGATCCCTGTTCGTGTTTCAATTAGTTAACTTTTGTGATTCCCGTTTGTGTTTCAATTAGTTAATTATGGAGATCCCTGTTAGTGTTTCAAGCAGTTATCTTTGGAGATCCCTGTTAGTGATTCAATTAGATAACTTTGGAGATTCTTGTTAGTGTTTCAATTGGTTAAAGTTGGAGATCCCTGTTAGTGTTTCAATTAGTTAACTTTGGAGATCCCTGTTAGTGTTTCAAGCAGTTATCTTTGGAGATCCCTGTTAGTGATTCAATTAGATAACTTTGGAGATTCTTGTTAGTGTTTCAATTGGTTAAAGTTGGAGATCCCTGTTAGTGTTTCAATTAGTTAACTTTGGAGATCCCTGTTAGTGTTTCAAGCAGTTATCTTTGGAGATCCCTGTTAGTGATTCAATTAGATAACTTTGGAGATCCCTATTAGTGTTTCAATTAGTTAATTATGGAGATCCCTGTTAGTGTTTCAAGCAGTTATCTTTGGAGATCCCTGTTAGTGATTGAATTAGATATCTTTGGAGATTCTTGTTAGTGTTTCAATTGGTTAAAGTTGGAGATCCCTGTTAGTGTTTCAATTAGTTAACTTTGGAGATCCCTGATAGTGTTTCAATGAGTTAACTTTGGAGATCCCTGTTAGTGTTTCAATTAGTTAGTTATGGAGATCCCTGTTAGTGTTTCAATTAGTTAACTTTGGAGATTCTTGTTAGTGTTTCAATTGATTAAATTTGGAGATCCCTGTTAGTGTTTCAATTAGTTAATTATGGAGATCCCTGTTAGTGTTTCAATTAGTTAGTTATGGAGATTCCTGTTAGTGTTTCAATTAGTTAACTTTGGAGATTCTTGTTAGTGTTTCAATTGATTAAATTTGGAGATCCCTGTTAGTGTTTCAATTAGTTAACTTTGGAGATCCCTGTTAGTGTTTCAATTAGTTAGTTATGGAGATCCCTGTTAGTGTTTCAATTAGTTAACTTTGGAGATTCCTGTTAGCGTTTCAATTGGTTAAATTTGGAGATCCCTGTTAGTGTTTCAATTAGTTAACTTTGGAGATTCTTGTTAGTGTTTCAATTGATTAAATTTGGAGATCCCTGTTCGTGTTTCAATTAGTTAACTTTGGAGATTCCTGTTAGCGTTTCAATTGGTTAAATTTGGAGATCCCTGTTAATGTTTCAATTAGTTAACTTTGGAGATCCCTGATAGTTTTTCAATTAGTTAACTTTGGAGATCCCTGTTAGTGTTTCAATTAGTTAACTTTGGAGATCCCTGATAGTGTTTCAGTTAGTTAACTTTAGAGATCCATTTTAGTGTTTCAATTAGATAACTTTGGAGATCCCTGTTAGTGTTTCAATTGGTTAAATCTGGAGATCCCTGATAGTGTTTCAGTTAGTTAACTTTGGAGATCACTTTTCGTGTTTCAATTAGTTGATTATGGAGATCCATGTTAGTGTTTCAATTAGATAACTTTGCAGATCCCTTTTCGTGTTTCAATTATTTAATTATGGAGATCACTGTCAGTGTTTCAATTAGTTAACTTTAGAGATCCATGTTAGTGTTTCAATTAGTTAACTTTGGAGATCCCTTTTCGTGTTTCAATTAGTTAATTATGGAGATCCATGTTAGTGTTTCAATTAGATAAATTTGGAGATCCCTTTTCGTGTTTCAATTAGTTAATTATGGAGATTCCTGTTAGTGTTTCAATTAGTTAATTATGGAGATCCCTGTTAGTGTTTCAATTAGTTAATTATGGAGATCCCTGTTAGTGTTTCAATTAGTTAACTTTGGAGATTCCTGTGATCAAAACTGCTCATAATCCTCTCCACTACTTTGTATTGATTTGTTTCAACTGTGCCTTATAAATGGAGAAACAAATAATTGATCAGGATCAATTAATTAATTATATATTTTCAGTAACTAAACAAATTATTAAACACAGCGAGAAATAAACCGACAAAACTGCATGAGTGAAACATCTTAATCTGGAGCCTTGCAATGTTTGGAAGGACAAACATCATCTCCAGGGAATGAGTGAACACACAGTTTAATATTAATGAATTTGTGTATTTAACACTGTCTGTCACTGTGTGTGAAATAACCATAGGATTCCAAACTGAGGAAAGTAGCAGATTGGATAATAAACTGGTTATAAAACATTAATCAGGGTAAGGGGTAAAGCTGCTTACTCAGACTGGCAGCAGGTGGGTAGTGGTGTTCCACAGGGATTGGTGCTGGGACCACTGTTTATATCAACTATTTGGTTTCAGGAATCGCAAGGTAAAATTTCAACAAAAAAAAAAAACCATGATAGCAAACTGAGAAGTGTAGTTAATACTGAGGAAAACTGTGATAAAATACAGGAAAACACTCATAAACGTGCAAAATGGATGTGTGAGCAGCAAATGAATTTGAATCTTGCCAAGTGTGAGGTGGTGAATTTTGGTGGGAGGAATATGGCGGGTTGACAATTCCTTGGAAAATCCGACTCCAAATTGAGTGGAGGAGCAAAAGGATCTCGTGGTAGAAATAGGCAAATCATTAAAAGTACCAGAACAGATTAACAAAGACTAAAATACAAACAAAGTAGGAGGATGATACCAGAACGGAGAGGTTATAACTATGGTGAACATTTGAACAGGCTGGTGTGATTATCTCTATGAAAAGACAAGGCTTAGAGCTGATCTAATAGAAGGACTGAACATTATGAAGTGATTTGATAAGATAAAGGTGTAGAAGATGTTTCCACTTGTGAGGTTGGGAGCTCTAAAACTAGGTGTAATAAATAAAAGAGGAACATGGATATATCCAATCAGGAATCCAGCAGAAACTTATTTCCCAATATAATAGTTAGAATGTGGAACTTGCTAGCATTCTGTTTAGTGATATTTAGACAACTTGCTATTCAATCTGCTACTTGCCCCTGTTTGGAATATGTGTTGAAGTGAATAACACAGATGGATTTAAAGGGAAGCTGAATAAACACATGATGGAGAAATGAATGCAAAGATATTATGATAGTCACAGAGTCATACAGCATAGAAACAGGCCCTTCGGCCCACCACTTCCATGCCGACCATAATGCCAATCTATACTAATCCCACCTGCCTGCATTAATTCCATATCTTACTATGCCTTGCTCATTCAAGTACCTGTCCAGATGCCTCTTAAATGTTGCTACTGTTCCTGCCTCCACCACCTCCTCAGGCAGCTCATTCCAGATACCCACTATTCTTTGTGTGAAAAATTTGCCCCTTTGATCCCCTTTAAACCTCCTCTATCTCACCTTAATTCTATGCCCTCTAGTTTTAGTCACCCCTACCATGGGAAACAGACTCAGACTATCTACACTATCTATGCCTCTCATAATTTTATATACCTCTATCACGTCGCCTCTCAGCCTCCTTCGATCCAGGGAAAACAGACCCAGCCTATCCAATCTCTCTTTATAACTCAAGTCCTCCAAACCAGGCAACATCCTGGTGAATCTTTTCTGCACCCTCTCTATCTTAATCACATCTTTCCTGGAGTGCAGCGACCAGAACTGCACACAGTACTCCAAATGCAGCAGAACCAACGTTATGTCCAACTGTAACATGACGTCCCAACTCTTGTACTCAATGCCTCAGCCGATGAAGGCAAGCATGCCATGCACCTTCTTCACCACCCTGTCTACCTGTGATAGTGCATGATGGAGTGGAGTGTGAGCAGGATCGTGTGCAGCACAAACACTGGCATGAAACACCTGGGCCGAATGGCTTGGTTCTGTACTGTAAATTCTATGTAACATTAAAGGTAGAGCTAGGTTGTTCAGGACTGATGTCAGGAAACACTTCTTCACATAGAGGTTAGTGGAATTGTGAACTTCACAACTCCTAATAAAATGCTGAGGTTATCAGGCAGAGATATTAACAGATATGGAACCAATGCGGGTAAATGAAGTTCAGATTTAGACCAGCCGTGATGTAAATGAATGATGGAACAGGTTTGAGGGGCTGAATGGCCTCCTCCTGATCCTGTGTTAACTGAAATTTGCCTGGAGTTCTGTTAGAAATGCAGTAGATCTCCTCCCACTGTCAAATCCTCAAAATCTGTATCACAGATTTTCATCAACATGAGATCCTTTCTGTTTCAAAAGCAAACTACTGTGGATCTTGGAAATCTGAAATGGAATCGGAAAATACTGGATGCACTCAGCTGGTCAGACAGCATCTGTGGAAAGAGTTCTGATGAAGGGGTTGTGATGAAATGTTATTGACCTGAAATGTTAACTCTGTTTCTCTCTCCACAGATACTCTCTGACCAACTACGTGTTCCCAACATTTTCTGTTCCAACTCTTTAACTAGTTCTGGGCATCCACTGTGCTGATCCTTTACTCGACCACGTTGTCTGTGGTGGTGAGGATTCACCGCTCTAATCTCCTCGGTGCAGGTTCAGTGCTGGTCTGGGAAATATTAAATTAAATCTTAATAAATAAATTACACTAAACTAATGAAACTCTGTGAAAGGTGAATCATTGTAATCTCCATTGGTGATGGATAAATTTCTGTTTCAGACTGACAGTAACACATGGTAACTGAGTAACACTGAAACTGGAATAAGATTCTGTGTTTTGTATGTGATGATCTTTCAGTCATTCTCATTTTACAGACTAGATTGGAAGTCGCTGATTAATAAATGTTCAGTGTTTATCACACCAGGAATCTGGTTCAGCCGTTGTCAAATTTAACAGGATAGATTGGTTGTTCCCTCCTTTAAACAATAGAGAAGAGATTCGCCCTGGATGCTCATCTGAAACAAGTTCCAAAATAATGTTTCTGTCTGGGAATCTTTCATGTGTGAGGTGGATGTGATAACCATTAGACTGTGGAAACCTCTGCTTCCTTCATCGACCACGATTCAGAAGGATGTGTTGAGGGAAAAGCTGAATGGAGAAACTGTCCCCAAGTCCCAGTGAGCTGCAGTGACCCCGAGCTGCAGATTAAATCATATTAAGCTCAATCTCTAACAGCGAGATGCTGCAGAGAGATAAGTGTCCCGAATCAGGGGGAGATTTTCTGATACTGCTGGTGAATTTCATTTATATCAAACACTCCTTGTTTCAGAGCTGGGAATCACCAGTCAGTTTGAGTCTATTGGAAAGTCCAGTGAATGTCTTTGTATTGCTGGCTTATCTCTCTCGGCTCCAATCAGCAAATAACTGGTTGTAACACGGAGGTTTAGAGAGTGTCTCACAGTCAACTCTCTGTCCAAACCAAACTCCCACATCCCACATCCCAGCATGAGAATTGCTGCTTCCTGGAGGCGGAGGGAGACCGATTCCCATTGGATTGGATATTAACATTCAGCATCTTATCCTGATAAAGTCACCAGCACAGAAGGAGACCATTGTGTGTTTATTCTCAGGCTGCTGAGATGTCTCCTCTCCTTTTCCAGATCCTGACTGCAGAGATCTCTCCTGTTAAATATGAACAAAATGAAATGTGTGTTGGCAGCTGTTTCTGTTTCAGTTTTATCACAGTCATAGGAACATGAAAATAGCAGGAGGCCATTCTGCCCCTCGAATCTGTTCCACAGTTCAGTTAGACCCTGGTTCATGTCTACGTTAACTCGAGCTACCTGCCATGATTCTACAAATCATCATCCCCTGGCTGAATAAAAATCTATCAATCTCAGGTCTGAAATTGTCAATTCACTCTCAGCTGGTGGAGGGCATTGGGGAGGAGGAAGGGAGGGGGAATAGAGTGGTGAAGGGGAGGGGGAAGGCGGGGTGGGAAGGGCGGGGAGGGGGCTGGGGGTGGGGTGGGGAGTGAGGGAGGGGGAGTTGGTGGGGTGGGAATGAGGGAGGGCAGTGTGGTGGGTAGCAGGGGTTTGGGGAGGGGAGTTAGGGGAGTGGGGGAGGGGAGAGGGAAAGGGATGGGGCATGGGGGAGGGGAGTTAGTGGATTGGGGGTGGGGGGTGCGGAGGGGAGAGGGGCAGGGGAGGGATTGGGGAAGGGGAGTGGAAGGGGAGTGGGGGAGGGGAGTGGAAGGGGCATGGGGAGCGGTGTCGGAAGGGTGTGGGGGAGGGGAGAGTGAGAAGGGTGTGGGGGAGGGGAGAATGGGAGCGGAGTGGGGGAGGGGCTTGTGGAGGGGAGTGGGTGTGGAGATAGGGGAGGCGACTGTGGGATGGGAGTGGGAAGGGAACTGGGGGAGGGGAGTGGGGGAGCGGAGTGGGGAAGGGGGTGGGGGAGGGGAGTGGATGAGGCGACTGGAGGGGAGTGGGAGAGGCAAAGGGAGAAGGGGAGGGGAGGGGAGTGGGGGAGGGGAGAGGAGGGGAGGGTAGAGTAGGGGAGTGGGGGATGGGAGTGGGAGGGGGACTGGAGGAGGGTAGTGGGGGAATGTAGGGGAATGGGGAGGGTTGTGGGGAGAGAGAGGGGATGTGAGGGGGAGAGGGTGGTGAGTGGAGGCTGCAGGCGAGGGGAGAGAGGAGTGGGGATCAGGGGAAGGGGAGGGGAGTGAGGGAGACTCGTGGGGGATGGGAGTGGAAGGGAAGTGGGAGCAGCTGTTTGAAGATAAATCCACATTTGATATGTGGGAGGCTTTTAAAGAGAGGTTGATTAGTGTGCAGGAGAGACATGTTCCTGTGAAAATGAGGGATAGAAATGGCAAGATTAGGGAACCATGGATGACAGGTGAAATTGTGAGACTAGCGAAGAGGAAAAAGGAAGCATACATAAGGTCTAGGAGGCTAAAGAAAGACGAAGCTTTGAAAGAATATCGGGAATGTTGGACCAATCTGAAACGAGGAATTAAGAGGGCTAAAAGGGGTCATGAAATATCTTTAGCAAACAGGGTTAAGGAAAATCCCAAAGCCTTTTATTCATATATAAGGAGCAAGAGGGTAACCAGATAAAGGATTGGCCCACTAAAGGACAAAGGAGGAAAGTTATGCGTGGAGTCAGAGAAAATGGGTGAGATTCTAAACGAGTACTTTGCATCGGTATTCACCGAGGAGAGGGACATGACGGATGTTGAGGTTAGGAACAGATGTTTGATTACTCTAGGTCAAGTCGGCATAAGGAGGGAGGAAGTGTCGGGCATTCTAAAAGGCATTAAGGTGGACAAGTCCCCAGGTCCGGATGGGATCTATCCCAGGTTACTGAGGGAAGTGAGAGAGGAAATAGCTGGGGCTTTAACAGATATCTTTGCAACATCCTTAAATACGGGTGAGGTCCCGGAGGACTGGGGAATTGCTAATGTTGTCCCCTTGTTTAAGAAGGGTAGCAGGGATAATCCAGGTAATTATAGACCAGTGAGCCTGACGTCAGTGGTAGGGAAGCTGCTGGAGAAGATACTGAGGGATAGGATCTATTCCCATCTGGAAGAAAATGGGCTTATCAGTGATAGGCAACATGGTTTTGTGCAGGGAAGGTCATGTCTTACCAACTTAATAGAATTCTTTGAGGAATTGACAAAGTTGATTGATGAGGGAAGGGCTGTAGATGTCATATACATGGACTTCAGTAAGGCGTTTGATAAGGTTCCCCATGGTAGGCTGATGGAGAAAGTGAAGTCGCATGGGGTCCAGGGTGTACTAGCTAGATGGATAAAGAACTGGCTGGGCAACAGGAGACAGAGAGTAGCAGTGGAACGGAGTTTCTCAAAATGAAGATGTGTGACCAGTGGTGTTCCACAGGGATCCGTGCTGGGACCACTGTTGTTTGTGATATACATAAATGATTTGGAGGAAAGTATAGGTGGTCTGATTAGTAAGTTTGCAGACGACACTAAGATTGGTGGAGTAGCAGATACTGAAGGGGACTGTCAGAGAATACAGCAGAATATAGATAGATTGGAGAGTTGGGCAGAGAAATGGCAGGTGGAGTGGGAAGGGGAGAGGAGGGGAGGGGAGTGGGAAGGGGAGAGGAGGGGAGGGAAGTGGGAAGGGGAGAGGAGGGGAGGGGAGTGGGAAGGGGAGAGGAGGGGAGGGGAGTGGGAAGGGGAGGGGAGGGGAGGGGAGTGGGAAGGGGAGGGGAGGGGAGTACGGGAGGGGAGAGGAGGGGATTAGAGGAGGGGAGTCGGTTAGGGGAGTGGGGAGGGGAGAGGAGGGGAGGGGAGTGGGAAGGGGAGGGGAGTTGGGAGGGGAGTAGGGGAGGGGAGAGGAGGGGAGTACGGGAGGGGAGAGGAGGGGATTAGAGGAGGGGAGTCGGTTAGGGGAGTGGGGGGGAGTGGGTAGGGGACTGGGGGAGGGGATGGGGAAGGGCGTGGGGTAGGGGAGTGGTGGAGGGGAGTGGGAGGCGGGTGGGGAAGGGAGAGGGGAAGAGGAGTTGGATGGGTTTGGGGGGAGTGGGTTAGGGGTGTGTGGGAGGGGAGTGGGGGAGGGGAGTGTGGAAGGGGAGGTGAGGAGGGGGAGGGCGGCGAGGAGGGGAGTGGGAGGGTAGTGGGGGAGGGGAGTGCGGGAGAAGTGTGTTGGAGGTGAGTGGGAGGGGAGTGGGGGAGGAGACTGGGGGAGGGGAGTGCGGGAGGGGAGTTGGGGAGGGGAGAGAGAGAAGGGCGTGGGATGGGAGTGGGGGAGGGGAGTAGGGGAGGGGAGAGGAGGAGGGGAGTTGGATGGGAGAGGGGGAGGGGAGTGGGATGGGAGTGGGAGAGGGGAGTGGGTTAGGGGAGTGGGGGAGGGGAGTGGGATGGGAGTGGGGGAGGGGTGTGGGGGAGTGGAGTGGGGGAATGGAGTGGGAGGGGAGTGGGGGAGTGCAGTGGGAGGGGAGTGGGAGGGGAGTGGGAGGGGAGTGGGAGGGGGTGTGGGAGGAGGGAGGGGAGAGGAGAAGGGGAGGGGTGAGGATGAGGGTGAGGGTGAGGGGATTGCGAATGGAGTGGGGAGGTGAGCTGTGTGGGGAGTGGGAGAGGGGAGTGAGGGAGGGGAGTGGGGGAGGGGCAGGGGTAGGGGAGTGGGAGTGGGGGATGGGTGGCGGACGGGTGTGGGAAGTGGGTGGAGGCGGGGATGGGAAGGTGAGTGTGTGAGGGGAGTGGGGGAGGGCAGTGGGGGAGCGGAGTGCTGGAGGGGAGGTGAGGAGGGGAGGGGAGGTGAGGAGGGGGTGGGCGGCGAGGAGGGGAATGGGAGGGTAGTGGGGCAGGGGCGTGCGGGAGCAGTGTGTTGGAGGTGAGTGGGAGTGGAGTGGGGGAAGTGACTGAGGGAGGGGAGTGCGGGAGGGGAGGAGAGGAGGGGAGTAGGGGAGGGGAGTAGGGGTGGGGAGAGGAGGAGGGGAGTTGGATGGGAGAGGGGGAGGGGAGTGGGATGGGAGTGGGAGAGGGGAGTGGGTTAGGGGAGAGTGGGAGGGGAGTGGGATAGGAGTGGGGGAGGGGTGTGGGGGAGTGGAGTGGGGGAGTGGAGTGGGAGGGGATTGGGGAGTGCAGTGGGAGGGGAGTGGGGGAGGGGTGTGGGGGAGGGGTGAGGGGGAGTGGAGTGGGGGAGTGCAGTGGGAGGGGAGTGGGGTAGCGCAGTGGGAGGGGAGTGGGAGAGGGAGTGGGAGGGGAGTGGGAGGGGGAGTGGGAGAGGAGTGCGAGGGGGAGTGGGAGAGGAGTGCGAGGGGAGTGGGAGGGGGTGTGGGAGGAGGTAGGGGAGGGGAGAAGGGGAGGGGTGAGGGGGGAGGGGATTGCGATGGGAGGGGGAGGTGAGCTGTGAGGGGAGTGGGAGAGGGGAGTGAGGGAGGGGAGTGGGGGAGGGGCAGGGGTAGGGGAATGGGAGTGGGGAATGGGAGTGGGGGATGGGTGGCGGACGGGTGTGGGAAGTGGGTGGAGGCGGGGTTGGGAAGGTGAGTGGGGGAGAGGAGTGGGAAGGGGGTGTTGGAGGGGTTGGGAAGGTTTGTGGGGGAGGGGAGTGGGGAAGGAGGTGGGGGAGGGGAGTGGGGAAGGGGGTGGGGGAGGGGTTGGGAAGGTGATTAGGGGAGGGGAGTGGGGAGGGGTGTGCGGGTGGGGAGTGTGGGAGGGGAGTGTGGGAGGGGAGTGGGGGAATTGATTGGGAAGGGGAGTGGGGGAGGGGAGAGGAGGGGAGTAGGGGTGGCAGTGGGAGAGGGGAGTGAGAAGGGGAGTGGAGGAGGGGAGAGGAGGGGAGTAGGGGAGAGGAGGGGAGTAGGGGAGGCTGTGGGAGAGGGGAGTGGGAAGGGGAGTGGGAAGGGGAGTGGGGGAGGGGAGAGGAGTGGAGGAGGGTAGAGGAGGGGAGGACGGGAGAGGAGGGGAGTAGGGGTGGCTGTGGGAGAGGGGAGTGGGAAGGGGAGTGGGGGAGGGGAGAGGATGGGTGTAGGGGAGCCTGTGGGAGAGCGGAGTGGGAAGGGGAGTGGGGGAGCAGAGAGGCGGGGAGTAGGGGAGGGGAGTAGGGGAGGGTAGGGGAGGGGAGAGTAGTGGAGGGTAGGGGAGGGCAGAGGAAGGGAGTAGGGGAGTAGGGGAGGGGAGAGTTGGAGAGCAGGGCAGGGGAGAGAAGGGGAGTAGGGCAGGGGAGAGGAGGGGAGTAGTGGAGGGGAGAGGAGGGGAGAGGAGGGGAGAGGAGGGGAGAAGGGTGGGGAGAGGAGGGGAGAGGAGGGGAGAAGGGAAGGGGAGAGGAGGGGAGTAGGGGAGGCTGTGGGAAGGGGAGTGGGGGAGCGGAGAGGAGGGGTGTCGGGGAGGGGAGAGGAGGGGAGTAGGGGAGGCTGTGAGAAGGGGAGTGGGGGAGGGGAGAGGAGGGGAGGGGGAGGGGATGGGAGAGGGGAGTGGTAAGAGGAGTGGTGGAGGGGAGAGGAGGGGATTCGAGGAGGCTGTGGGAGAGGGAAGGGGAGTGGAAAGGGGAGTGGGGGAGCGGAGGGGAGTTTGGGAGGCTGCGGAGGAGGGGAGTGGGAACGGGACTGGGGGAGCGGAGGGGAGTGGGGGAGGCTGTGGGAGAGGGGAGTGGGGGAGGGGAGAGGAGGGGAGGCTGTGGGAGATTGGAGTGGGAAGGGTAGAGGGGGAGGGAAGAGGTGGGGAGAGGAGGGGAGTAGGGGAGGCTGTGGGAGAGGGGCGTGGTAAGCGGAAGGTGGACGGGAGCGGAGGGAGGAGAGGGGTAGCGAGTGGGAGTGGCGGAGGGTAGTGGGTGAAGGGAGTGTGGGAGGGTTGAAGGAGAGCGGAGTGGAGGAGGGATGTGGGGGACGGTGAGTGGGTGAGGGGAGTGGGACAGGGGAGTGGAAAGGGAGTGGGATAGGGTAGTGGGGAGGGGAGTCGATGCGGAGTGGGGAGGGGAGTGGAAGGGGAGTGGGGGAGGGGAGTGGGGGAGGGGAGTGGAAGTGGAGTGGGCGAGCGAAGCGTGAAGGACTGTGGGAGGGGAGTTTGAGGGGAGTTGGAAGGAGTGGGGGAGGGGAGTGGGGGAGGGGAGTGGAAGGGGAGTGGGATAGGGTAGTGGGGGAGGGGAGTGGAAACGGAGCTGGGAGGGGAGTGGAAGGGGAGTGGAGGAGGTGAGTGGAAGGGGAGTGGGGGGGAGGGGAGTGGAAGGGGAGTGGGGGAGGGGAGTGCGGGAGGGATGTGGGGGACGTTGAGTGGGTGAGGGGAGTGGGAGAGGGGAGTGGAAAGGGAGTGGGATAGGGTTCTGGTGGAGGGGAGTGGAAGGGGAGTGGGGGAGGTGAGTGGAAGGGGAGTGGGGGGAGGGGAGTGGAAGGGGAGAGCGTAGGGGAGTGGAAGTGGAGTGGGGGAGGGGAGTGGAAGGGGAGTGGGGGGAGGGGAGTGGAAGGGGAGTGGGGGCGGGGAGTGGGGTGAGGGGAGTGGAAGAGGAGTGGGGGAGGGGAGTGGAAGTGGAGTGGGGGAGGGGAGTGGGGGAGGGGAGTGGAAGTGGAGTGGGCGAGCGAAGTTGGAAGGACTGTGGGAGGGGAGTTTGAGGGGAGTTGGAAGGGGAGTGGGGGCGGGGAGTGAAAGAGGAGTGAGGGAGGGGAGTGGGGGAGGGGAGTGGAAGTGGAGTGGGCGAGCGAAGTGGGAAGGACTGTGGGAGGGGAGTTTGAGGGGAGTTGGAAGGGGAGTGGGGGCGGGGAGTGAAAGAGGAGTGAGGGAGGGGAGTGGGGGAGGGGAGTGGAAGTGGAGTGGGCGAGCGAAGTGGGAAGGACTGTGGGAGGGGAGTTTGAGGGGAGTTGGAAGGGGAGTGGGGGCGGGGAGTGGGGGAGGGGAGTGGGGGAAGGAGAGGGGAAGGTGGAGGGGAGCGGAGGGAGGGGAGGGGAAGGTGGATGGGAGCGGAGGGAGGAGAGGGGAAGCGAGTGGGAGAGGCGGAGGGAAGTGCATGTAGGGAGTGTGGGAGGGTTGAAGGGGAGCGGAGTGGAGGAGGGATGTGGGGAACGGTGAGTGGGTGAGGGGAGTGGGACAGGGGAGTAGAAAGGGAGTGGGAAAGGGTAGTGGGGGAGGGGAGTGGAAGCGGAGTGGGGAGGGGATTGGAAGGGGAGTGGGGGAGGTGAGTGGAAGGGGAGTGGGGGGGAGTGGGGGGGAGGGGAGTGGAAGGGGAGTGAGGAAGGGGAGGGGAGTGGAAGTGGAGTGGGCGAGCAAAGTGGGAAGGAGAGTGGGAGAGGTTGTGGGAGGGGGGAGGGGAGTGGGTGGGGGTGTGGGAGGAGGTAGGGGAGAGGAGAAGGGAGGGGTGAGGGTGAGGGTGAGGGGATTGCGATGGGAGGGGGAGGTGAGCCATGAGGGGAGTGGGAGAGGGGAGTGAGGGAGGAGAGTGGGGGAGGAGCAGGGGTAGGGGAGTGGGAGTGGGGGATGGGTGGCGGACGGGTGCGGGAAGTGGTTGGAGGCGGGGTTGGGAAGGTGAGTGTGTGAGGGGAGTGGGGGAGGGGAGTGCGGGAGGGGAGGTAAGGAGGGGAGAAGAGGTGAGGAGGGGGTGGGCGGCGAGGAGAGGAGTGGGAGGGTAGTGGGGCAGGGGCGTGCGGGAGCAGTGTGTTGGAGGTGAGTGGGAGTGGAGTGGGGGAAGTGACTGGGGGAGGGGAGTGGGGGAGGGGAGTCGGGGAGGGGAGAGGAGGAGGGGAGTTGGATGGGAGAGGGGGAGGGGAGTGGGATGGGAGTGGGAGAGGGGAGTGGGTTAGGGGAGAGTGGGAGGGGAGTGGGATGGGTGTGGGGGAGGGGTGTAAGGGGAGTGGAGTGGGGGAGTGGAGTGGGAGGGAAGTGGGGGAGTGCAGTGGGAGGGGAGTGGGAGAGGGAGTGGGAGGGGAGTGGGAGGGGGAGTGGGAGAGGAGTGCGAGGGGGAGTGGGAGAGGAGTGCTAGGGGAGTGGGAGGGGGTGTGGGAGGAGGTAGGGGAGAGGAGAAGGGGAGGGGTGAGGGTGAGGGGGAGGGGATGGCGATGGGAGAGGGAGGTGAGCTGTGAGGGGAGTGGGAGAGGGGACTGAGGGAGGGGAGTGGGGGAGGGGCAGGGGTAGGGGAATGGGAGTGGGGAATGGGAGTGGGGGATGGGTGGCGAACGGGTGTGGGAAGTGGGTGGAGGCGGGGTTGGGAAGGTGAGTGGGGGAGGGGAGTGGGAAGGGGATGTTGGAGGCGTTGGGAAGGTTTGTGGGGGAGGGGAGTGGGGAAGGGGGTGTGGGAGGGGTTGGGAAGGTGATTGAGGGAGGGGAGTGTGGGAGGGGTGTGCGGGTGGGGAGTGGGGGAGGGGAGTGGGGGAATTGATTGGGAATCGGAGTGGGGGAGGGGAGAGGAGGGGAGTAGGGGAGAGGAGGGGAGTAGGGGAGGCTGTGGGAGAGGGGAGTGAGAAGGGGAGTGGAGGAGGGGAGAGGAGGGGAGTAGGGGAGAGGAGGGGAGTAGGGGAGGCTGTGGGAGAGGGGAGTGGGAAGGGGAGTGGGAAGGGGAGTAGGGGAGGGGAGAGGAGTGGAGGAGGGTAGAGGAGGGGAGGACGGGAGAGGAGGGGAGTAGGTGTGGCTGTGGGAGAGCGGAGTGGGAAGGGGAGTGGGGGAGGGGAGAGGATGCGTGTAGGGGAGCCTGTGGGAGAGCGGAGTGGGAAGGGGAGTGGGGGAGCAGAGAGGCGGGGAGTAGGGGAGGGGAGTAAGGGAAGGTAGGGGAGGGGAGAGTAGTGGAGGGTAGGGGAGGGGAGAGGAAGGGAGTAGGGGAGTAGGGGAGGGGAGAGGAGGGGAGTAGGGGAGGGGAGAGGAGGGGAGTAGGGCAGGGGAGAGAAGGGGAGTAGGGCAGGGGAGAGGAGGGGAGTAGTGGAGGGGGGAGGAGGGGGGAGGAGGGGAGAGGAGGGGAGAGGAGGGGTGAAGGGTGGGGAGAGGAGGGGAGAGGAGGGGAGAAGGGAAGGGGAGAGGAGGGGAGTAGGGGAGGCTGTGGGAAGGGGAGTGGGGGAGCGGAGAGGAGGGGTGTCGGGGAGGGGAGAGGAGGGGAGTAGGGGAGGCTGTGAGAAGGGGAGTGGGGGAGGGGAGAGGAGGGGAGGGGGAGGGGATGGGAGAGGGGAGTGGGAAGAGGAGTGGTGGAGGGGAGAGGAGGAGATCGGGGAGGCTGTGGGAGTGGGAAGGGGAGTGGGAAGGGGAGTGGGGGAGCGGAGGGGAGTTTGGGAGACTGCGGAGGAGGGGAGTGGGAACGGGACTGGGGGAGCGGAGGGGAGTGGGGGAGGCTGTGGGAGAGGGGAGTGGGGGAGGGGAGAGGAGGGGAGGCTGTGGGAGATTGGAGTGGGAAGGGTAGTGGGGGAGGGAAGATTTGGGGAGAGTAGGGGAGTAGGGGAGGCTGTGGGAGAGGGGCGTGGTAAGCGGAAGGTGGAAGGGAGCGGAGGGAGGAGAGGGGTAGCGAGTGGGAGTGGCGGAGGGTAGTGGGTGAAGGGAGTGTGGGAGGGTTGAAGGAGAGCGGAGTGGAGGAGGGATGTGGGGGATGGTGAGTGGAAGGGGAGTGGGATAGGGTAGTCGGGGAGGGGAGTGGAAGGGGAGTGGGGGAGGTGAGTGGAAGGGGAGTGGGGGGGAGGGGAGTGGAAGGGGAGTGGGGGAGGGGAGTGTGGGAGGGATGTGGGGGACGTTGAGTGGGTGAGGGGAGTGGGACAGGGGAGTGCAAAGGGAGTGGGATATTGTAGTGGGGGAGGGGAGTGGAAGGGGAGTGGGGGAGGTGAGTGGAAGGGGAGTGGGGGGGAGGGGAGTGGAAGGGGAGAGCGTCGGGGAGTGGAAGTGGAGTGGGGGTGGGGAGTGGAAGGGTAGTGGGGGCGGGGAGTGGGGGGAGGGGAGTGGATGAGGAGTGGGGGAGGGGAGTGCGGGAGGGGAGTGGAAGTGGAGTGGGCGAGCGAAGTGGGAAGGTCTGTGGGAGGGGAGTTTTAGGGGAGTTGGAAGGGGAGTGGGGGCGGGGAGTGGAAGGGGAGTGGGGGAGGGGAGTGTGGGAGGGATGTGGGGGACGTTGAGTGGGTGAGGGGAGTGGGACAGGGGAGTGGAAAGGGAGTGGGATAGGGTAGTAGGGGAGGGAGTGGAAGGGGAGTGGGGGAGGTGAGTGGAAGGGGAGTGGGGGGGAGGGGAGTGGAAGGGGAGAGCGTCGGGGGTGGAAGTGGAGTGGGGGAGGGGAGTGGAAGGGTAGTGGGGGGAGGGGAGTGGAAGGGGAGTGGGTGCGGGGAGTGGGGGGAGGGGAGTGGATGAGGAGTGGGGGAGGGGAGTGGGGGAGGGGAGTTGAAGTGGAGTGGCCGAGCGAAGTGGGAAGGTCTGTGGGAGGGGAGTTTGAGGGGAGTTGGAAGGGGAGTGGGGGCGGGGAGTTGAAGAGGAATGGGGGAGGGGAGTGGGGGTGGGGAGTGGAAGTGGAGTGGGCGAGCGAAGTGGGAAGGACTGTGGGAGGGGAGTTTGAGGGGAGTTGGAAGGGGAGTGGGGGCGGGGAGTGGGGGAGGGGAGTGGGGGAGGGGGAGGGGAAGGTGGAGGGGAGCGGAGGGAGGGCAGGGGATGGTGGATGGGAGCGGAGGGAGGAGAGGGGTAGCGAGTGGGAGTGGCGGAGGGAAGTGCATGTAGGGAGTGTCGGAGGGTTGAAGGGGAGCGGAGTGGAGGAGGGATGTGGGGAATGGTGAGTGGGTGAGGGCATTGGGACAGGGGAGTGGAAAGGGAGTGAGAAAGGGTAGTGGGGAGGGGAGTGGAAGCGGAGTGGGGAAGGGAGTGGAAGGGGAGTGGGGGAGGTGAGTGGAATTGGAGTGGGGGGAGGGGAGTGGAAGGGGCGTGAGGAAGGGGAGAGGAGGAGGGGAGTGGGGGAGGGGAGTTGAAGTGGAGTGGGCGAGCAAACTGGGAAGGAGAGTGGGAGAGGGGAGTTTGAGGGGAGTTGGAATGGGAGTGGGGCAGGGGAGTGGAGAGGGGAGTGGAACGGGAGTGGGGGAGGGGAGGGGAAGGAGGGAGTGGAAGGGGAGTGGGGAGGGGAGTGGAGGTGGGATTTTCGGGACGGGATTGGGGTTGAGGTGTGTGGGAGGGGAGTGATGTAGGGTAGTGGTGGAAGGGGGTTGGGGGAGGGGAGTTGGGGAGGGTCGTGTGTCAGTGGAATAGGGGAGGGGTTTTTGGGAGCGGAATGGAGGAGGGAAGTCTGGGAGGCGAGTGGGGGAGGGGAGTTGGAAGGGGAGTGGGGGAGTGGGGGAGCGAAGTGGGAAGGAGAGTGGGGGAGGGGGGTGCGAAGGAGAGTGGGGGAGGGGAATGCGAAGGAGAGTGGGGGAGGGGAGTTGGAAAGGGAGTGGGGAAGGGGATTTGGAAGGGGAGTGGGGGAGGGGAGTGGGGGAGGGGAGTGTGGGAGGGGAGTGGAAGGAGAGTGGGGGAGGGGAGTGGAAGGCGTGTCGGGGTGTGGAAGTTGAGTGGGTGAGCGAAGTGGGAAGGAGAGTGGGGGAGGGGAGTGGGAAGGGGAGTGGGGGAGGGGAGTGGGAAGGGGAGTGGGGGAGGGGAGTTGGAAGGGGAGTGGGGGAGTGGAGGAGGGGAGTTGGACTGGGAGTGGGGAGCGAAGTGGGAAGGAGAGTGGTGGAGGGAAGTGGGACAGGGGAGTTGAAAGGGAGTGGGAAAGGGTAGTGGGGGAGGGGAGTGGAAGCGGAGTGGGGAGGGGAGTGGAAGGGGGGAGGGGAGGGGGAGTGGGGGAGTGGAGTGGTGGAGGGGAGTGGGGGAGTAGGGGAGGGGAGTGTGGGAGGGGCGTGGGGAGGGGACTGGGGGAGCGAAGTGGAAAGGAGAGTGGGTGAGGGGAGTGAGACAGGGGAGTGGAAAGGGAGTTGGAAAGGGTCGTGGGGGAGGGGAGTGGAAGCGGATGGGGAGGGGAGTGGAAGGGGAGTGGGGGAGGTGAGTGGAAGGGGAGTGGGGTGAGGGGAGTGGAAGAGGAGTGGAGGAGGGGAGTTGGAAGGGGAGTGGGGGAGGGGAGATGGAAGGGGAGTGGGGGAGTGGGGGAGGGGAGTTGGAAGGGGAGTGGGGAGCGAAGTGGGAAGGAGAGTGGGGGAGGGGAGTGGGACAGGGGAGTGGAAAGGGAGTGGGAAAGGGTAGTGGGGGAGGGGAGTGGAAGCGGAGTGGGGAGGGGAGTGGAAGGGGGGAGGGGAGGGGGTGTGGGGGAGTGGAGTGGTGGAGGGGAGTGGGGGAGGGGAGTGTGGGAGGGGCGTGGGGAGGGGACTGGGGGAGCGAAGTGGAAAGGAGAGTGGGTGAGGGGAGTGGGACAGGGGAGTGGAAAGGGAGCTGGAAAGGGTAGTGGGGGAGGGAAGTGGAAGCGGATGGGGAGGGGAGTGGAAGGGGAGTGGGGAGGTGAGTGGAAGGGGAGTGGGGGGACGGGAGTGGAAGAGGAGTGGGGGAGGGGAGTTGGAAGGGGAGTGGGGTTGGGTGTTGGAAGGGGAGTGGGGGAGTGGGGGAGGGGAGTTGGAAGGGGAGTGGGGGAGCGAAGTGGGAAGGAGAGTGGGGGAGGGGAGTGGGACAGGGGAATGGAAAGGGAGTGGGAAAGGGTAGTGGGGGAGGGGAGTGGAAGCGGAGTGGGGAGGGGAGTGGAAGGGGGCTGGGGAGTGGGGGAGGGGAGTGGGGGAGTGGAGTGGTGGAGGGGAGTGGGGGAGTGGGGGAGGGGAGTGTGGGAGGGGTGTGGGGCGGGGACTGGGGGAGCGAAGTGGAAAGGAGAGTGGGTGAGGGGAGTGGGACAGGGGAGTGGAAAGGGAGTTGGAAAGGGTAGTGGGGGGAGGGGAGTGGAAGCGGAGTGGGGGAGGGGAGTGTGTGAGGGGAATGGAAGTGGAGTGGGCGAACAAAGTGGGAACGAGAGTGGCGGAGGGGAGTTTGAAGGGGAGTGGGGGAGGGGAGTGGAACGGGAGTGGGGGAGGGGAGAGGAAGGGGAGGGGAAGGGGAGGGGGAGCGGGGAGTGGAAGGGGAGTGGCGGAGGGGAGTGGAGGTGGGATTTTGGGGACGGGAGTGGGGTTGAGGAATGATGTAGGGTAGTGGTGGAGGGGGGTTGGGGGAGGGGAGTTGGGGAGGGTCGTGTGTTAGGGGAATGGGGAGGGGGTTTGGGGAGCGGAATGGAGGAGGGAAGTTCGGGGGAGCCAAGTGGGAAGGAGAGTGGAGGAGGGGAGTGCGAAGGAGAGTGGGGGAGGGGAATGCGAAGGAGAGTGGGGGAGGGGATTTGGACGGGGAGTGGGGTAGGGGACTGGGGGAGGGGAGTGTGGGAGAGGAGTGGAAGGAGAGTGGGGGAGGGGAGTGGAAGGGGCGTCGGGGAGGGGTTGGAAGGGGAGTAGGGGAGTGGAAGGGGAGTGGGTGAGCGAAGTGGGAAGGAGAGTGGGGGAGGGGAGTGGGAAGGGGAGTGGGGGAGGGGAGTTGGAAGGGGAGTGAGCAGGGGAGTTGGGAGGGGAGTGGGGGAGCGAAGTGGGAAGGAGAGTGGGGGAGGGGAGTACGAAGGAGAGTGGGGGAGGGGAGTGTGAAGGAGAGTGGGCGAGGGGAATGCGAAGGAGAGTGGGTGAGGGGAGTGCGAAGGGGTGTGTGAAGGGGAGTGAGGGAGGGGAGTGTGAATGGGAGTGGGGGAGGGGAGCGGAAGGGCAGTGGGGGCGGGGAGTGGAAGGTGGAGTGGGGAGCGTAGTGGGAAGGAGAGTAGGGGAGGGGAGTTGGAAGTGGTGTTGGAAGGAGAGTTGGAAGGGGAGCGGGGATGGAGAGTTGGAAGGGGAGAGCGGCAGGGGAGTGGAGGAGGGGAGTGGGAAGGAGAGTGGGGGAGGGGAGTTGTAAGGGGACTGGAAGGGGAGTGGGGTAGGGGATTGGGGAGGGGTGTGGGTAAGGGGAGTAGGGGAGGGAGTGGGGGAGGATATTTGGGGAGGGGAGTGGGAGAGGGGGGTTGGGGAGGGGAGTGTGGTAGGGGAATGGGGGAGGGTGTTTCGGGAGCGGAATGGAGGAGGGAAGTTTGGGAGGCGAGTGGGGGAGGGGAGTGGAGGAGTGGAGAGGAGAGGAGTGGAGAGGAGGGGGGTGGGGTCGTGGAGTTGGGGAGGGGATTGGGAAGGGGAGTGGGGAGGAGAGAGGAGGTGGAGAGAAGAGGGGTAGAGAGTGGGAGTGGTGGAGATAAGTGGGGGCGGAGAGTGTGGGAGGAGAGAAGGGAAGGGGACTGGGGTAGGGGAGTGGGCGTGGGGTGTGGAGGAGGGGAGTGGGAGTGGAGTGTGGTGCAGGGGAGTGGGTGTGTGGGGGGAGTGGGGTAGGGGAGTTGGTGAGGGGTGTGGAGGAAGGGAGTGGGTGTGTGGAGGTGAGTGGGGTCGGGGAGGGTGAGTGGGGTGTGGAGGAGGGGAGTGGGTGAGGAGAGTGGAGTAGGGGAGTGAGGGAGGGGAGTGGGGTAGGGGAATGGGGGAGGGGGGTTGGGGAGCGGAGTGGAGTAAGGAGGTTTGGGAGGGGAGTGGGGGAGGGGAGTGGGGGAGGGGAGTGGGGGAGGGGAGTGATATAGGGAGTGGTGGAGGGGTGTGGTGGAGGGGTGTGGGGTAGGGGAATTGGGGCGGGGAGTGGGCATGGGGAGCTGGGGAGCGCAGTGGGGTAGTGGAGTGGGGGAGTGAGTTTGGGGAGGGGAGTGGGGTAGGGATGTGGGGGTGGAGAGTGGGGGTGAGCGGGGGAGGGGAGTGGGATAGGGGAGTGGGGGATGTGTGTGGGAGGGAGTTGGGCAGGGGACTGGGTGTGGGATGTTGGGGAGGTGTGTTGGGGATTGGAGTGCGGGCGGGGTGTTAGGGAGGGGAGTGGGGAGGTGAGTGGGAGGGAGTTGGTGGGGGGAGTTGGAAGGGGAGTGGGGGAGGGGAGTGGGTGGGGTGTGGGGGAGGGGCATAGAAGGAATGTGGGGGAGCGGAGTGGGGGAAGGGGAGTGCGGGAGGGGAGTGGGGGAGGGGAGAGTGTGTGGGGAGTGCGGGTGGGGAGTGGAAGGGGAGTGGGAAGGAGAGTGGGGGAGGGGAGTTGGAAGGGGACAGGGAAGGGGAGTGGAAGGGGAGTGGGGTAGGGGAGTGGGGGAGGGGTGTGGGTATGGGGAGTAGGGGAGGGGAGTGGAGGAGGAGATTTGGGGAGGGGAGTGTGGGAGGTGAGTGGGGGAGGGATTTTGGGGACGGGAGTGGGGTTGGGGAGTGGGGCAAGGGTGTGATGTAGGGTAGTGGTGGAGGGGGTTTGGGGAGGGGAGTTGGGGAGGGGAGTGGGGTAGGGGAATGGGGAGGGGGGTTGGGGAGCGGAATGGAGGAGGGATGTTTGGGAGGGGAGTGGGGGAGGGGAGTGGAGAGGTGTGGAGAGGAGGGGAGTGGGGGAGGGGATTGGGAAGGGGAGTGAGGAGGAGAGATGAGGGGGAGACGAGAGGGGTAGAGAGTGGGAGTGGCGGAGCGAAGTGGGGGAGGAGATTGTGGGAGGAGAGAAGGGGAGGGGACTGGGGTGGGCGAGTGGGAGTGGGGTGTGGAGGAGGGGAGTGGGTGTGGGGAGTGGTGCAGGGGATTGGGTGTGTGGAGGGGAGTGGGGTAAGGGAGTGGGATGTGGGGTGTGGAGGAAGGAAGTGGGTGCGTGGAGGGGAGTGGGGTCGGAGAGTGCGGGTGGGGTATGGAGGAGGGGAGTGGGGGAGGTGAGTGCGGGAGGGGAGTGGGGGAGGGTAGTGAGGGAGGGAAGTGGGGGAGGGCATCTGGGGAGGTGAGTGGGGTTGGGGAGTGGGGGAGGGGCATGGGGGGGTAGAGTGGAGGTGAGAGTTTGGGGAGGGGATTTGGGTAGGAGAATGGGGGAAGGGGTTGGGGAGTGGAGTAGGGGTGGGGAGTGGGGGAGGGGAGTGGGGGAAGGGAGTGGGGGAGGAGATTGGGGGAGGGGAGTGGGGGAGGAGTGTGGAGTAGGGGTTTGGGGGAGGCAAGTGGGATAGGGGAAGGGGAGGGGGGTTGGGAATCGGGGTGGGGGAGCGGAGTGGTGTAGGGAAGTTTGGGAGGCGAGTGGGGGAGCTGAGTAGGGGAGGGGAGTGATATAGGGGAGTGGGGGAGGGGAATGATATAGGGGAGTGGGGGAGGGGAGTCGGGTAGGGGAGTTGGGGCGGGGAGTGGGCAGGGGAGCTGGGGAGCGCAGTGGGGTAGAGGAGTGGGGGTGGAGAGTGGGTGTGAGCGGGGGAGGGGAGTGGGATTGGGGCGTGGGGTAGGTGAGTGGGAGGAAGTTGGTGGGGGGAGTTGGGGAGATGAGTGGGGGCGGGGAGTGGGGGAGGGACGTTGGGGATGTGAGTGGGAGGGAGTTAGTGAGGGGAGTTGGGGAGGTGAGGGGGGAGGAGAGTGGGGGAGGGGAGTTGGTGAGGTGATGGGGAGGGGAGTGGGGGAGGGGAGTTAGGGAGGGGAGTTAGATAGGTGAGTGGGAGGGAGTTGGTGAGGGGAGTTGGGGAGGTGAGGGGGAGGGGAGTGGGGGAGGGGAGTTAGGGAGTTGATGGGGTAGGGGAGTGGGGGAGGGGAGTTAGGGAGGGGAGTTGGGGAGGTGAGTGGGAGGGAGTTGGTGAGATGAGTTGGGGAGGTGAGTGGGGGAGGGGAGTGGGTAAGGGGATCTGGGAGGCGATTTGGGTAGGGGAATGGTGGAGGGGGTTTGGGGAGCGGAGTGGAGTAGGGAAGTTTGGGAGGCGAGTGGGGGATGGGAGTGGTGCAGGGGAGTGGGGGAGGGGAATGACATAGGGGAGTGGGGGTGGGGAACTGGTGAGCTGAGTGGGGTAGGGAAGTGGGGGAGGGGTGTACGGAGGGGAGTGGGGGAGGGGAGCTGAGGAGGGCAGTGGGGAATGAGAGTGGGGGAGGGGAGTGCAATGGGGTGTGAGAATGGGAGTGAGGGAGGGGAGTGGGAATGGGATTGGGGGAGCGTAGTGGGAAGGAGATTGGGGGAGGGGAGTTTGAAGTGGAGTTGGAAGGAGAGTTGGAAGGGGAGTGGGGAGGGGAGTGGAAGTGGAGAGGGGGAGGGGAGTGGAAGGGGAGTGGGGGAGTGGAGTGGGGGTGGGGAGCTAAAGGGGAGTGGGGGAGGGGAGTGGGAAGGAGAGTGGGGGAGGGGAGTTGGAAGGGGACTGGGGAAGGGGAGTGAAAGTGGAGTGGGGTAGGGGAGTGGAAGGGGAGTGGGGGAGGGGTGTGGGGTAGGGGAATGGAAGGGGAGTGGGGTAGGGGAGTGCGGGAGAGGTGTGAGTAAGGAGAGTAGGAGAGGGGAGTGGGGGCGGAGAATTGGGGAGGGAAGTTGGGTTGGGGAGTGGGGGAGGTGAGTGGGGGAGGGATTTGGGGGATGGGAGTGGGGTTGGGGAGTGGGGGAGGGGAGTGATGTAGGGTAGTGGTGGAGGGCGGTTGGGGGAGGGGTGTTGGGGAGGGGAGTGGGGTAGGGGAATGTGAGAGGGGGTTGGGGTTGGGGAGCGGAATGGAGGAGGGAAGTTTAGGAGGGGAGTGGGGGAGGGGAGTGGCGAGGAATGGAGAGGAGGGGTGTGGGGGAGGTGAGTGGGAGGGAGTTAGTGAGGGGAGTTGGGGAGGTGAGGGGGAGGGGAGTGTTGGTGGGGAGTTAGGGAGGTGAGTGGGAGGGAGTTTGTGAGGGGAGTTGGGGAGGTGAGTGCGGAGGGGAGTGTTGGAGGGGAGTTAGGGAGGTGAGTGGGAGGGAGTTGGTGAGGGTAGTTGATAGAGGTGAGTGGGGTGGGGGAGTGAGGGAGGGGAGTTAGGGAGGGGAGTGGAGTGAGGGAGTGAGTGAGGGGAGTTAGGGAGGGGAGTGGGGGAGGTGAGTGGGAGGGAGTTAGTGAGGGGAGTTGGGGAGGTGAGGGGGAGGGGAGTGGGGGAGGCGAGTTAGGGAGGGGAGTTAAGGAGGTGAGTGGGAGGGAGTTGCTGAGGGGAGTTGGGGATGTGAGGGGGGGAGGGGAGTGGGGTTGCGGAGTTAGGGATGTGAGTGAGGTTCGGGAGTGGGGGAGTGGAGTGGGTAAGGGGAGCTGGGAATGGGATTTGGGTAGGGGAATGGGGGAGGGGGTTTGGGGAGCGGAGGGGAGTAGGGAAGTTTGGGAGGTGAGTGGGGGATGGGAGTGGTGTAGGGGAGGGGTGTGATATAGGGGAGTGGGGGAGGGGAGTGGGGTAGGGGAGTTGGGGCGGGGAGTGGGCAGGGGAGCTGGGGAGCACAGTGGGGTAGAGGAGTGGGGGTGGAAAGTGGCTTTGAGCGGGGGAGGGGAGTGGGATTGGGGAGTGGGGGAGGTGAGTGGGAGGAAGTTGGTGGGGGGAGTTGGGGAGATGAATGGGGGAGGGGAGTGGGGGAGGGAAGTTGGGGATGCGAGTGGGGTGGGGGTGTGAGGGCGGGGAGTTAGGGAGGGGGGTGGGGGAGGTGAGTGGGAGGGAGTTAGTGAGGGGAGTTGGGGAGGTGAGGGGGAGGGGAGTGGGGGAGGGGAGTTAGGGAGGGGAGTTGGGGAGGTGATGGGGAGGGGAGTGGGGGAGGGGAGTTAGGGACGGGAGTTAGGGAGGTGAATGGGAGGGTGTTGGTGGGGGGAGTTGGGGATATGAGTAGGGGAGGGGAGTGGGGGTGCGGAGTTAGAGAGGTGAGTGGGGTAGGGGAGTGGGGGAGGAGAGTTGGGGAGGTGAGTGGGGGAGGGGAGTGGGTGTGCGGCGTTAGTGAGGTGAGAGGGGTAGGGGAGTAGGGGACGGGAGTGGGTAAGGGGACCTGGGAGGGGATTTTGGTAGGGGAATGGGGAGGGGGTTTGGGGAATGGAGTGGAGTAGGGAAGTTTGGGAGGCGAGTGGGGTTTGGGAGTGGTGTAGGGGAGTGGGGGAGGGGAATGACATAGGGGAGTGGGGGTGTGGAGCTGGTGAGCTGAGTGGGGTAGGGAAGTGGGGGAGGGGAGTGGGGGAGGGAGTTTGGGGAGGGGAGTGGGGGTGGGGAGCTGGGGAGGGCAGTGGGGTAGGAGAGTGGGGGAGGGGAGTGCAAAGGGGTGTGGGAAGGGTAGTGAGGGAGGGGAGTGGGAATGGGATTGGGGGAGGGGAGTTTGAAGTGGAGTTGGAAGGAGAGTTGGAAGGGGAGTGGGGGGGTGCGGAAGTGGAGAGGGGGAGGGGAGTGGAAGGGGAGTGGGCGAGTGGTGTGTGGGTGGGGAGCTGAAGGGGAGTGGGGGAGGGGAGTGGGAAGGAGAGTGGGGGAGGGGAGTTGGAAGGGGACTGGGGAAGGGGAGTGAAAGTGGAGTGGGGTAGGGGAGTGGAAGGGGAGTGGGGTAGGGGAGTGGGGGAGGGGTGTGGGGGAGGGGTGTGGGTTAGGGGAGTAGGAGCGGGGAGTGGGGGAGGAGAATTGGGGAGGGAAGTGGGGTTGGGGAATGGGGGAGGTGAGTGGGGGAGGGATTTTGGGGATGGAAGTGGGGTTGGGGAGTGGGGAGGGTAGTGATGTAGGGTAGTGGTGAAGGGCGGTTGGGGGAGGGGAGTTGGGGAGGGGAGTGGGTAGGGGAATGGGGTTGGGGAGCAGAATGGAGGAGGGAAGTTTGGGATGCGAGTGGGGGAGGGGAATGGAGCGGAGTGGAGAGGAGGGGAGTGGGGGAGGTGAGTGGGAGGGAGTTAGTGAGGGGAGTTGGGGAGGTGAGTGAGGAGGGGTGTGTTGGAGGGGAGTTAGGGAGGTGAGTGGGAGGGAGATTGTGAGGGGCGTTGGGGATGTGAGTGGGATGGGGGAGTGAGGGAGGGGAGTTAGAGAGGGGAGTGGAGTGAGGGTGTGAGGGAGGGGAGTTAGGGAGGGGAGTGGGGGAGGTGAGTGGGAGGGAGTTACTGAGGGGAGTTGGGGAGGTGAGGGGGAGGGGAGTGGGGGAGGCGAGTTAGGGAGGGAAGTTAAGGAGGTGAGTGGGAGGGAGTTGGTGAGGGGAGTTTGGGAGGTGAGTGGGGGAGGGGAGTGGGTTTGCGGAGTTAGGGATGTGAGTGAGGTTGGGGAGTGGGGGAGTGGAGTGGGTAAGGGGAGCTGGGGATGGGATTTGGGTAGGGGAATGGGGAGTGGGTTTGGGGAGCGGAGTGGAGTAGGGAAGTTTGGGAGGTGAGTGGGGGATGGGAGTGATGCAGGGGAGTGGGGGAGGGGAATGACATCGGGGAGTGGGGGAGGGGCGCTGGTGAGGGGAGTGGGGTAGTGGAGTGGGGGAGGGGTGTCATATAGGGGAGTGGGGGAGGGGAGTGGGGTAGGGGAGTTGGGGCGGGGAGTGGGATTGGGGAGCTGGGGAGCACAGTGGTGTAGGGGAGTGGGGGTGAAGAGTGGGGGTGAGCGGGGGAGGGGAGTGGGATAGGGGAGTGGGGGAGGTGAGTGCGAGGGAGTTGGGCAGGGGAGTGGGTGAGGGGAGTTGGGGTGGGGAGTGAGGGAGGGAGTTAGGGAGGGGAGTGGGGAAGGTGAGTGGGAGGGAGTTAGTGGGTGGAGTTAGGGAGGTGAGTGGGAGGGAGTTGGTGATCTGAGTGGGGTAGGGGAGTGAAGGAGGGGAGTTAGGGAGGGGAGTTGTGGAGGTGAGTGGGAGGGAGTTAGTGAGTGGAGTTGTGGAGGTGAGGGGGTGGGGAGTGGGGGATGGGAGTTAGGGAGGTGAGTGGGAGAAGTTTGTGAGGGGAGTTGGGGAGGTGAGTGGGGGAGGGGAGTTGGGGTGCGGAGTTAGGGAGGTGAGTGGGGTAGGCGAGTGGGGTCGGGGAGTGGGGGAGCGGAGTGGGGGAGGGGAGTGGGTAAGGGGAGCTGGGGAGGGGATTTGGGTAGGGGAATGGGGGAGGGGGTTTGGGGAGCGGTGTGGAGTCGGGAGGTTTGGGAGGCGAGTGAGGAATGGGAATGGTGTAGGGGAGTGGGGGAGGGGAATGACATAGGGGAGTGGGGGAGGGGAGCTGGTGAGGGGAGTGGGGTAGTGGAGTGGGGGAGGGGTGTGATATAGGGGAGTGGGAGAGGGGAGTGGGGTAGGGGAGTTGGGGCGGGGAGTGAGCAATGGGAGCTGGGGAGTGCAGTGGGGTAGGGGAGTGGGGGTGGAGACTGGGGGTGAGCGGTGGAGGGGAGTGGGATAGGGGAGTGGGGGAGGTGAGTGGGAGGGAGTTGGGCAGGTGAGTGGGTGAGGGAAGTTGGGGCGGGGAGTTAGGGAGGGCAGTGGGCGAGGTGAGTGGAGGGAGTTGTTGGGGGGAGTTGGGGAGATGAGTGGGGGAGGGGAGTGGGGAGGAAACTTGGTGATGTATGTGGGGTAGGGGAGTGAGGGAGGGGATTTAGGGAGGGGAGTGGGGGAGGTGAGTGGGGAGGGAAGTGGGGGAGGGGTGTTAGGGAGGTGAGTGCGAGGGAGTTCGTGAGGGGAGTTCCAGAGGTGCGTGGGGGAGGGGAGTGGAGTTGCGGAGTTAGCGAGGTGAGTGGGGCAGGGGAGTGGGGGAGGGGAGTGGGTAAGGGGAGCTGAAGAGGGGATATGGGTAGGGGAGTGGGGGAGGGGTGTGGGGGAGGAAGTTTGGGAGGCGAGTGAGGAATGGGAGTGGTGTAGGGGAGTGGGGGAGGGGAATGACATAGGGGAGTGGGGGAGGGGAGCTGGTGAGGGGAGTGGGGTAGTGGAGTGGGGGAGGGGTGTGATATAGGGGAGTGGGAGAGGGGAGTGGGGTAGGGGAGTTGGGGCGGGGAGTGAGCAATGGGAGCTGGGGAGTGCAGTGGGGTAGGGGAGTGGGGGTGGAGACTGGGGGTGAGCGGTGGAGGGGAGTGGGATAGGGGAGTGGGGGAGGTGAGTGGGAGGGAGTTGGGCAGGTGAGTGGGTGAGGGAAGTTGGGGCGGGGAGTTAGGGAGGGCAGTGGGCGAGGTGAGTGGAGGGAGTTGTTGGGGGGAGTTGGGGAGATGAGTGGGGGAGGGGAGTGGGGAGGAAACTTGGTGATGTATGTGGGGTAGGGGAGTGAGGGAGGGGATTTAGGGAGGGGAGTGGGGGAGGTGAGTGGGGAGGGAAGTGGGGGAGGGGTGTTAGGGAGGTGAGTGCGAGGGAGTTCGTGAGGGGAGTTCCAGAGGTGCGTGGGGGAGGGGAGTGGGGTTGCGGAGTTAGCGAGGTGAGTGGGGCAGGGGAGTGGGGGAGGGGAGTGGGTAAGGGGAGCTGAAGAGGGGATATGGGTAGGGGAGTGGGGGAGGGGTGTGGGGGAGGAAGTTTGGGAGGCGAGTGGGGGATGGGAGTGGTGTAGGGGAGTGGGGGAATGACATCGGGGATTGGGGGAGGGGAGCTGGTGAGGGGTGTGGGGCAGGGGAGTGGGGGAGGGGTGTGGGGGAGGGAGTTTGGGAAGGGTTGTGGGGGAGGGGAGCGGGGGAGGGCAGTGGGGTAGGGGAGTGGGGGAGAGGAATGGTGCAGGGGAGTGGGGGTGGGGAGTGCGGGAGGGGTGTTGGGGAAGGGAGTGGGGTAGGGGAATGGGGATTGGAGTGGGGGAGGAGAGTGAGGTAGGGGTGTTGGGGAGGGGTGTGGAGGAGGGGAGTGATATAGTGGTGTGGGGAAGGGGAGTGGGAGGAGTGGAGTGGGGGAGGGGAGTGGGGGAGGGGAGTGGGGGAGTGGAGTGGGGGAGGGGAGTGGGGGAGGGGAGTGCGGGAGGGGTGTTGGGGAAGGGAGTGGGAGAGGGGAGTGGGAGGAGTGGAGTGGGGGAGGGGAGTGGGGAGGGGAGTGGGGAAGGGGAGTGGGGGAGGGGAGTGTTGGAGGGGTGTTGGGGATGGGAGTGGGGGAGGGGAATGGGGGATTGGAGTGGGGAGGAGAGTGGGGGAGGGGTGTTGGGGAAGGGAGTGGGGGAGGGGAATGGGGGATTGGAGTGGGGGGAGAGTGGGGGAGGGGAGTGGGGTAGGGGTGTTGGGGAGGGGAGTGGGGGAGGGGAGTGATATAGTGGTGTGGGGAAGGGGAGTGGGAGGAGTGGAGAGGGGGAGTGCAGTGGGGGAGGGTAGTGGGGGAGGGGAGTGGGGTAGGGGTGTTGGGGAGGGGAGTGGGGGAGGGGGGTGGGGTAGGGGCGTTGGGGAGGGGAGTGGGGGAGGGGAGTGGTGGAGAGGAGTGCCTCGAACATGTACTGACATTAATGGTGCTATATAAATACAAGTTGTTGTTGTGTTGGACACATATCACCTTTCCTTCATCATGACTGGGTGAAAATGCTGTAACTCCTTCTCCAACACCATTGTGAGATCACCTTCACCACACAGACTGCAGAGGTTCAAGGTAATGGACCAGCATCACCTTCTCAATGGACAACTGGGGATGGACAATATCTGCTGGTCTAGTGACAGACACATCCTAACAATGAAGACAAATATCTGTCTGTGTAAAATGGGTGAAAAGTCTTTACACAAATAGATTCATAGAGAGATACCGCACTGAAACAGACCCTTTGGCCCATCGAGTCTGTGCTGACCAACAGCCACCCATTTATATATCCTACATTAATCCCATATTCCCTACCACATCCCCACCATCCTCCAACCACCTAACGAGACTAGGGACATTTACAATGGCCAATTTAGCAATCAACCTGCAAGTCTTTGTCTGTGGGAGGAAACCAGAGCACCCGGCAGAAATCCATATGGTCACAGGGAAAACTTGCAAACTCCACACAGGCAGCACCCAGAACAGAACCCGGGGCACTGGAGCTGTGAGACTGTGGCAGTCCCCAGAACCGAACCCAGGTCACTGGAGCTGTGAGACTGGCAGTCCCCAGAACCGAACCCAGGTCACTGGAGCTGTGAGACTGTGGCAGTACGCAGAACCGAACCCAGGTCACTGGAGCTGTGAGACTGTGGCAGTCCCCAGAACCGAACCCAGGTCACTGGAGCTGTGAGACTGTGGCAGTAAACAGAACCGAACCCAGGAAACTGGAGCTGTGAGGCTGTGTCAGTCACCAAAACCGAACCCAGGTCACTGGAGCTGTGAGACTGTGGCAGTAAACAGAACCGAACCCAGGTCACTGGAGCTGTGAGGCTGTGGCAGTAAACAGAACCGAACCCAGGTCACTGGAGCTGTGAGACTGTGGCAGTAAACAGAACGGAACCCAGGTCACTGGAGCTGTGAGACTGTGGCAGTAAACAGAACCGAACCCAGGTCACTGGAGCTGTGAGCCTGTGGCACTAATACTTGTTGCAAAAACAATACTCTGTTACATTGAGAGGCTGATTGACAGCGTCTACAGACAGAGTTCATAAAAACAGACAGTGTTCGAAATACTCAGCAGGTCAGGCAGCATTTGTGGAGAGAGAAACAGAGTTAATAAAAACAGAGAGTGCTGGAAATACTCAGCAGGTCGGGCAACATCTGTGGAGAGAGAAACGGAGTTAATAAAAACAGCGAGTGCTGGAAATATTCAGCAGGTTGGGCAACATCTGTGGAGAGAGAAACAGAGTTAATAAAAACAGAGAGTGCTGGAAATATTCAGCAGGTCGGGCAACATCTGTGGAGAGAGAAACAGAGTTAATAAAAACAGAGAGTGCTGGAAATATTCAGCAGGTCGGGCAACATCTGTGGAGAGAGAAACAGAGTTAATAAAAACAGCGAGTGCTGGAAATATTCAGCAGGTCGGGCAGCATCTGTGGAGAGACAAACAGAGTTAATAAAAACAGAGAGTGCTGGAAATATTCAGCAGGTCGGGCAACATCTGTGGAGAGAGAAACAGAGTTAATAAAAACAGAGAGTGATGGAAATATTCAGCAGGTCGGGCAGCATCTGTGGAGAAACAAACGGAGTTAATAAAAACAGAGAGTGCTGTAAATACTCAGCAGGTCCAGCAGCATCTGTGGAGAGAGAAACAGAGTTAATAAAAACAGAGAGTGCTGGAAATACTCAGCAGGTCGGGCAGCATCTGTGGAGAGAGAAACAGAGTTAATAAAAGCAGAGACTGCTGGAAATACTCAGCATGTCGGGCAACATCTGTGGACAGAGAAACAGAGTTAATAAAAACAGAGAGTGCTGGAAATACTCAGCAGGTCGGGCAACATCTGTGGAGAGAGAAACAGAGTTAATAAAAACAGAGAGTGCTGGAAATACTCAGCAGGTCGGGCAGCATCTGTGGAGAGAGAAACAGAGTTAATAAAAACAGAGAGTGCTGGAAATATTCAGCAGGTCGGGCAGCATCTGTGGAGAGAGAAACAGAGTTAATAAAAACAGAGAGTGCTGGAAATATTCAGCAGGTCGGGCAGCATCTGAGGAGAGAGAAACAGAGTTAATAAAAACAGAGAGTGCTGGAAATATTCAGCAGGTCGGGCAGCATCTGTGGAGAGAGAAACAGAGTTAATAAAAACAGAGAGTGCTGGAAATATTCAGCAGGTAGGGCAGCATCTGTGGAGAGATAAACGGAGTTAATAAAAACAGAGAGTGCTGGAAATATTCAGCAGGTCGGGCAACATCTGTGGAGAGAGAAACAGAGTTAATAAAAACAGAGAGTGCTGGAAATACTCAGCAGGTCGGGCAACATCTGTGGATAGAGAAACAGAGTTAATAAAAACAGAGAGTGCTGGAAATACTCAGCAGGTCAGGCTGCATCTGTGGAGAGAGAAACAGAGTTAATAAAAACAGAGAGTGCTGGAAATATTCAGCAGGTCGGGCAGCATCTGTGGAGAGAGAAACAGAGTTAATAAAAACAGAGAGTGATGGAAATACTCAGCAGGTCGGGCAACATCTGTGGAGAGAGAAACGGAGTTAATAAAAACAGAGATTGCTGGAAATATTCAGCAGGTCGGGCAGCATCTGTGGAGAGAGAAACAGAGTTAATAAAAACAGAGAGTGCTGGAAATATTCAGCAGGTCGGGCAGCATCTGTGGAGAAAGAAACGGAGTTAATAAAAACAGAGAGTGCTGTAAATACTCAGCAGGTCGGGCAGCATCTGTGGAGAGAGAAACAGAGTTAATAAAAACAGAGAGTGCTGGAAATACTCAGCAGGTCGGGCAACATCTGTGGACAGAGAAACAGAGTTAATAAAAACAGAGAGTGCTGGAAATACTCAGCAGGTCGGGCAACATCTGTGGAGAGAGAAACAGAGCTAATAAAAACAGCGAGTGCTGGAAATACTCAGCAGGTCGGGCAACATCTGTGGAGAGAGAAACAGAGTTAATAAAAACAGAGAGTGCTGGAAATATTCAGCAGGTCGGGCAGCATCTGTGGAGAGAGAAACAGAGTTAATGAAAACAGAGAGTGCTGGAAATATTCAGCAGGTCGGGCAGCATCTGAGGAGAGAGAAACAGAGTTAATAAAAACAGAGAGTGCTGGAAATATTCAGCAGGTCGGGCAGCATCTGTGGAGAGAGAAACAGAGTTAATAAAAACAGAGAGTGCTGGAAATATTCAGCAGGTCGGGCAGCATCTGAGGAGAGAGAAACAGAGTTAATAAAAACAGAGAGTGCTGGAAATATTCAGCAGGTCGGGCAGCATCTGTGGAGAGAGAAACAGAGTTAATAAAAACAGAGAGTGCTGGAAATATTCAGCAGGTCGGGCAGCATCTGTGGAGCAAGAAACAGAGTTAATAAAAACAGAGAGTGCTGGAAATTATCAGCAGGTCGGGCAGCATCAGTGGAGAGAGAAACAGAGTTAATAAAAACAGAGAGTGCTGGAAATATGCAGCAGGTCGGGCAGCATCTGTGGAGAGATAAACGGAGTTAATAAAAACAGAGAGTGCTGGAAATATTCAGCAGGTCGGGCAACATCTGTGGAGAGAGAAACAGAGTTAATAAAAACAGAGAGTGCTGGAAATACTCAGCAGGTCGGGCAACATCTGTGGATAGAGAAACAGAGTTAATAAAAACAGAGAGTGCTGGAAATACTCAGCAGGTCAGGCTGCATCTGTGGAGAGAGAAACAGAGTTAATAAAAACAGAGAGTGCTGGAAATATTCAGCAGGTCGGGCAGCATCTGTGGAGAGAGAAACAGAGTTAATAAAAACAGAGAGTGATGGAAATACTCAGCAGGTCGGGCAACATCTGTGGAGAGAGAAACGGAGTTAATAAAAACAGAGAGTGCTGGAAATACTCAGCCGGTCGGGCAGCATCTGTAGATAGAGAAACAGAGTTAATAAAAACAGAGAGTGCTGGAAATATTCAGCAGGTCAGGCTGCATCTGTGGAGAGAGAAACAGAGTTAATAAAAACAGAGAGTGCTGGAAATATTCAGCAGGTCGGGCAGCATCTGTGGAGAGAGAAACAGAGTTAATAAAAACAGAGAGTGCTGGAAATATTCAGCAGGTCGGGCAGCATCTGTGGAGAAAGAAACGGAGTTAATAAAAACAGAGAGTGCTGGAAATACTCAGCAGGTGGGGCAGCATCTGTGGAGAGAGAAATAGAGTTAATAAAAACAGAGAGTGCTGGAAATATTCAGCAGGTCGGGCAACATCTGTGGAGAGAGAAACAGAGTTAATAAAAACAGAGAGTGCTGGAAATATTCAGCAGGTCGGGCAACATCTGTGGAGAGAGAAACAGAGTTAATAAAAACAGCGAGTGCTGGAAATATTCAGCAGGTCGGGCAACATCTGTGGAGAGAGAAACAGAGTTAATAAAAACAGAGAGTGCTGGAAATACTCAGCAGGTCGGGCAACATCTGTGGATAGAGAAACAGAGTTAATAAAAACAGAGAGTGCTGGAAATACTCAGCAGGTCAGGCTGCATCTGTGGAGAGAGAAACAGAGTTAATAAAAACAGAGAGTGCTGGAAATATTCAGCAGGTCGGGCAGCATCTGTGGAGAGAGAAACAGAGTTAATAAAAACAGAGAGTGATGGAAATACTCAGCAGGTCGGGCAACATCTGTGGAGAGAGAAACGGAGTTAATAAAAACAGAGATTGCTGGAAATATTCAGCAGGTCGGGCAGCATCTGTGGAGAGAGAAACAGAGTTAATAAAAACAGAGAGTGCTGGAAATATTCAGCAGGTCGGGCAGAATCTGTGGAGAAAGAAACGGAGTTAATAAAAACAGAGAGTGCTGTAAATACTCAGCAGGTCGGGCAGCATCTGTGGAGAGAGAAACAGAGTTAATAAAAACAGAGAGTGCTGGAAATACTCAGCAGGTCGGGCAACATCTGTGGACAGAGAAACAGAGTTAATAAAAACAGAGAGTGCTGGAAATACTCAGCAGGTCGGGCAACATCTGTGGAGAGAGAAACAGAGCTAATAAAAACAGCGAGTGCTGGAAATACTCAGCAGGTCGGGCAACATCTGTGGAGAGAGAAACAGAGTTAATAAAAACAGAGAGTGCTGGAAATATTCAGCAGGTCGGGCAGCATCTGTGGAGAGAGAAACAGAGTTAATGAAAACAGAGAGTGCTGGAAATATTCAGCAGGTCGGGCAGCATCTGAGGAGAGAGAAACAGAGTTAATAAAAACAGAGAGTGCTGGAAATATTCAGCAGGTCGGGCAGCATCTGTGGAGAGAGAAACAGAGTTAATAAAAACAGAGAGTGCTGGAAATATTCAGCAGGTCGGGCAGCATCTGAGGAGAGAGAAACAGAGTTAATAAAAACAGAGAGTGCTGGAAATATTCAGCAGGTCGGGCAGCATCTGTGGAGAGAGAAACAGAGTTAATAAAAACAGAGAGTGCTGGAAATATTCAGCAGGTCGGGCAGCATCTGTGGAGCAAGAAACAGAGTTAATAAAAACAGAGAGTGCTGGAAATTATCAGCAGGTCGGGCAGCATCAGTGGAGAGAGAAACAGAGTTAATAAAAACAGAGAGTGCTGGAAATATGCAGCAGGTCGGGCAGCATCTGTGGAGAGATAAACGGAGTTAATAAAAACAGAGAGTGCTGGAAATATTCAGCAGGTCGGGCAACATCTGTGGAGAGAGAAACAGAGTTAATAAAAACAGAGAGTGCTGGAAATACTCAGCAGGTCGGGCAACATCTGTGGATAGAGAAACAGAGTTAATAAAAACAGAGAGTGCTGGAAATACTCAGCAGGTCAGGCTGCATCTGTGGAGAGAGAAACAGAGTTAATAAAAACAGAGAGTGCTGGAAATATTCAGCAGGTCGGGCAGCATCTGTGGAGAGAGAAACAGAGTTAATAAAAACAGAGAGTGATGGAAATACTCAGCAGGTCGGGCAACATCTGTGGAGAGAGAAACGGAGTTAATAAAAACAGAGAGTGCTGGAAATACTCAGCCGGTCGGGCAACATCTGTGGATAGAGAAACAGAGTTAATAAAAACAGAGAGTGCTGGAAATATTCAGCAGGTCAGGCTGCATCTGTGGAGAGAGAAACAGAGTTAATAAAAACAGAGAGTGCTGGAAATATTCAGCAGGTCGGGCAGCATCTGTGGAGAGAGAAACAGAGTTAATAAAAACAGAGAGTGCTGGAAATATTCAGCAGGTCGGGCAGCATCTGTGGAGAAAGAAACGGAGTTAATAAAAACAGAGAGTGCTGGAAATACTCAGCAGGTGGGGCAGCATCTGTGGAGAGAGAAATAGAGTTAATAAAAACAGAGAGTGCTGGAAATATTCAGCAGGTCGGGCAACATCTGTGGAGAGAGAAACAGAGTTAATAAAAACAGAGAGTGCTGGAAATACTCAGCAGGTCAGGCTGCATCTGTGGAGAGAGAAACAGAGTTAATAAAAACAGAGAGTGCTGGAAATACTCAGCAGATCGGGCAGCATCTGTGGAGAGAGAAACAGAGTTAATAAAAACAGAGAGTGATGGAAATACTCAGCAGGTCGGGCAACATCTGTGGAGAGAGAAACGGAGTTAATAAAAACAGAGATTGCTGGAAATATTCAGCAGGTCGGGCAGCATCTGTGGAGAGAGAAACAGAGTTAATAAAAACAGAGAGTGCTGGAAATATTCAGCAGGTCGGGCAGAATCTGTGGAGAAAGAAACGGAGTTAATAAAAACAGAGAGTGCTGTAAATACTCAGCAGGTCGGGCAGCATCTGTGGAGAGAGAAACAGAGTTAATAAAAACAGAGAGTGCTGGAAATACTCAGCAGGTCGGGCAACATCTGTGGACAGAGAAACAGAGTTAATAAAAACAGAGAGTGCTGGAAATACTCAGCAGGTCGGGCAACATCTGTGGAGAGAGAAACAGAGCTAATAAAAACAGCGAGTGCTGGAAATACTCAGCAGGTCGGGCAACATCTGTGGAGAGAGAAACAGAGTTAATAAAAACAGAGAGTGCTGGAAATATTCAGCAGGTCGGGCAGCATCTGTGGAGAGAGAAACAGAGTTAATGAAAACAGAGAGTGCTGGAAATATTCAGCAGGTCGGGCAGCATCTGAGGAGAGAGAAACAGAGTTAATAAAAACAGAGAGTGCTGGAAATATTCAGCAGGTCGGGCAGCATCTGTGGAGAGAGAAACAGAGTTAATAAAAACAGAGAGTGCTGGAAATATTCAGCAGGTCGGGCAGCATCTGAGGAGAGAGAAACAGAGTTAATAAAAACAGAGAGTGCTGGAAATATTCAGCAGGTCGGGCAGCATCTGTGGAGAGAGAAACAGAGTTAATAAAAACAGAGAGTGCTGGAAATATTCAGCAGGTCGGGCAGCATCTGTGGAGCAAGAAACAGAGTTAATAAAAACAGAGAGTGCTGGAAATTATCAGCAGGTCGGGCAGCATCAGTGGAGAGAGAAACAGAGTTAATAAAAACAGAGAGTGCTGGAAATATGCAGCAGGTCGGGCAGCATCTGTGGAGAGATAAACGGAGTTAATAAAAACAGAGAGTGCTGGAAATATTCAGCAGGTCGGGCAACATCTGTGGAGAGAGAAACAGAGTTAATAAAAACAGAGAGTGCTGGAAATACTCAGCAGGTCGGGCAACATCTGTGGATAGAGAAACAGAGTTAATAAAAACAGAGAGTGCTGGAAATACTCAGCAGGTCAGGCTGCATCTGTGGAGAGAGAAACAGAGTTAATAAAAACAGAGAGTGCTGGAAATATTCAGCAGGTCGGGCAGCATCTGTGGAGAGAGAAACAGAGTTAATAAAAACAGAGAGTGATGGAAATACTCAGCAGGTCGGGCAACATCTGTGGAGAGAGAAACGGAGTTAATAAAAACAGAGAGTGCTGGAAATACTCAGCCGGTCGGGCAACATCTGTGGATAGAGAAACAGAGTTAATAAAAACAGAGAGTGCTGGAAATATTCAGCAGGTCAGGCTGCATCTGTGGAGAGAGAAACAGAGTTAATAAAAACAGAGAGTGCTGGAAATATTCAGCAGGTCGGGCAGCATCTGTGGAGAGAGAAACAGAGTTAATAAAAACAGAGAGTGCTGGAAATATTCAGCAGGTCGGGCAGCATCTGTGGAGAAAGAAACGGAGTTAATAAAAACAGAGAGTGCTGGAAATACTCAGCAGGTGGGGCAGCATCTGTGGAGAGAGAAATAGAGTTAATAAAAACAGAGAGTGCTGGAAATATTCAGCAGGTCGGGCAACATCTGTGGAGAGAGAAACAGAGTTAATAAAAACAGAGAGTGCTGGAAATATTCAGCCGGTCGGGCAGCATCTGTGGAGAGAGAAACAGAGTTAATAAAAACAGAGAGTGCTGGAAATACTCAGCAGATCGGGCAGCATCTGTGGAGAGAGAAACAGAGTTAATAAAAACAGAGAGTGCTGGAAATATTCAGCAGGTCGGGCAACATTTGTGGAGAGAGAAACAGAGTTAATAAAAACAGAGAGTGCTGGAAATATTCTGCAGGTCGGGCATCATCTGTGGAGAGAGAAATGGAGTTAATAAAAACAGCGAGTGCTGGAAATATTCAGCAGGTCGGGCAACATCTGTGGAGAGAGAAACAGAGTCAATAAAAACAGAGAGTGCTGGAAATATTCAGCAGGTCGGGCAACATCTGTGGAGAGAGAAACAGTGTTAATAAAAACAGAGAGTGCTGGAAATATTCAGCAGGTCGGGCAACATCTGTGGGGAGAGAAATGGAGTTAATAAAAACAGCGAGTGCTGGAAATATTCAGCAGGTCGGGCAACATCTGTGGAGAGAGAAACAGAGTTAATAAAAACAGAGAGTGCTGGAAATATTCAGCAGGTCGGGCAACATCTGTGGAGAGAGAAACAGAGTTAATAAAAACAGAGAGTGCTGGAAATATTCAGCAGGTCGGGCAGCATCTGTGGAGAGAGAAACAGAGTTAATAAAAACAGAGAGTGCTGGAAATTATCAGCAGGTCGGGCAACATCTGTGGAGAGAGAAACGGAGTTAATAAAAACAGAGAGTGCTGGAAATACTCAGCAGGTCGGGCAGCATCTGTGGAGAGATAAACGGAGTTAATAAAAACAGAGAGTGCTGGAAATATTCAGCAGGTCGGGCAGCATCTGTGGAGAGAGAAACGGAGTTAATAAAAACAGAGAGTGCTGGAAATATTCAGCAGGTCGGGCAGCATCTGTGGAGAGAGAAACGGAGTTAATAAAAACAGAGAGTGCTGGAAATATTCAGCAGGTCGGGCAGCATCTGTGGAGAGAGAAACAGAGTTAATAAAAACAGAGAGTGCTGGAAATATTCAGCAGGTCGGGCAACATCTGTGGAGAGAGAAACAGAGATAATAAAAACAGAGAGTGCTGGAAATACTCAGCAGGTCGGGCAACATCTGTGGAGAGAGAATCTGAGTTAATAAAAACAGAGAGTGCTGGAAATATTCAGCAGGTCGGGCAGCATCTGTGGAGAGATAAACGGAGTTAATAAAAACAGAGAGTGCTGGAAATATTCAGCAGGTCGGACAGCATCTGTGGAGAGAGAAACGGAGTTAATAAAAACAGAGAGTGCTGGAAATATTCAGCAGGTCGGGCAGCATCTGTGGAGAGAGAAACAGAGTTAATAAAAACAGAGAGTGCTGGAAATACTCAGCAGGTCGGGAACTTCTGTGGATAGAGAAACAGAGTTAATAAAAACAGAGAGTGCTGGAAATATTCAGCAGGTCAGGCTGCATCTGTGGTGAGAGAAACAGAGTTAATAAAAACAGAGAGTGCTGGAAATATTCAGCAGGTCGGGCAGCATCTGTGGAGAGAGAAACAGAGTTAATAAAAACAGAGAGTGATGGAAATATTCAGCAGGTCGGGCAACATCTGTGGAGAGAGAATCTGAGTTAATAAAAACAGAGAGTGCTGGAAATATTCAGCAGGTCGGGCAGCATCTGTGGAGAGATAAACGGAGTTAATAAAAACAGAGAGTGCTGGAAATATTCAGCAGGTCGGACAGCATCTGTGGAGAGAGAAACGGAGTTAATAAAAACAGAGAGTGCTGGAAATATTCAGCAGGTCGGGCAGCATCTGTGGAGAGAGAAACAGAGTTAATAAAAACAGAGAGTGCTGGAAATACTCAGCAGGTCGGGAACTTCTGTGGATAGAGAAACAGAGTTAATAAAAACAGAGAGTGCTGGAAATATTCAGCAGGTCAGGCTGCATCTGTGGAGAGAGAAACAGAGTTAATAAAAACAGAGAGTGCTGGAAATATTCAGCAGGTCGGGCAGCATCTGTGGAGAGAGAAACAGAGTTAATAAAAACAGAGAGTGATGGAAATATTCAGCAGGTCGGGCAACATCTGTGGAGAGAGAAACGGAGTTAATAAAAACAGAGAGTGCTGGAAATATTCAGCAGGTCGGGCAGCATCTGTGGAGAGATAAACGGAGTTAATAAAAACAGAGAGTGCTGGAAATACTCAGCAGGTCGGGCAACATCTGTGGAGAGAGAAACTGAGTTCATAAAAACAGAGAGTGCTGGAAATACTGAGCAGGTCAGGCAGCATCTGTGGAGAGAGAAACAGAGTTAATACAAACAGAGAGTGCTGGAAATATTCAGCAGGTCGGGCAACATCTGTGGAGAGAGAAACAGAGTTAATAAAAACAGAGAGTGCTGGAAATATTCAGCAGGTCGGCCAGCATCTGTGGAGAGAGAAACGGAGTTAATAAAAACAGAGAGTGCTGGAAATATTCAGCAGGTCGGGCAACATCTGTGGAGAGAGAAACAGAGTTAATAAAAACAGAGAGAGCTGGAAATACTTAGCAGGTCGGGCAACTTCTGTGGATAGAGAAACAGAGTTAATAAAAACAGAGAGTGCTGGAAATATTCAGCAGGTCGGGCAGCATCTGTGGAGAGAGAGACAGAGTTAATAAAAGCAGAGAGTGATGAAAAAACTCAGCAGGTCGGGCAACATCTGTGGAGAGAGAAACGGAGTTAATAAAAACAGAGAGTGCTGGAAATATTCAGCAGGTCGGGCAGCATCTGTGGAGAGAGAAATAGAGTTAATAAAAACAGAGAGTGCTGGAAATATTCAGCAGGTCGGGCAACATCTGTGGAGAGAGAAACAGAGTTAATAAAAACAGAGAGTGCTGGAAATATTCAGCAGGTCGGGCAGCATCTGTGGAGAGAGAAACGGAGTTAATAAAAACAGAGAGTGCTGGAAATACTCAGCAAGTCGGGCAACATCTGTGGAGAGAGAAACAGAGTTAATAAAAACAGAGAGTGCTGGAAATATTCAGCAGGTCGGGCAACATCTGTGGAGAGAGAAACAGAGTTAATAAAAACAGAGAGTGCTGGAAATATTCAGCAGGTCGGGCAAAATCTGTGGAGAGAGAAACAGAGTTAATAAAAACAGAGAGTGCTGGAAATACTCAGCAGGTCGGGCAACATCTGTGGAGAGAGAAACAGAGTTAATAAAAACAGCGAGTGCTGGAAATATTCAGCAAGTCGGGCAACATCTGGGGAGAGAGAAACAGAGTTAATAAAAACAGAGAGTGCTGGAAATATTCAGCAGGTCGGGCAACATCTGTGGAGAGAGAAACAGAGTTAATAAAAACAGAGACTGCTGGAAATATTCTGCAGGTCGGGCATCATCTGTGGAGAGAGAAACAGAGTTATTAAAAACAGCGAGTGCTGGAAATATTCAGCAGGTCGGGCAACATCTGTGGAGAGAGAAACAGAGTTAATAAAAACACAGAGTACTGGAAATATTCAGCAGGTCGGGCATCATCTGTGGAGAGAGAAACAGAGTTAATAAAAACAGAGAGTGCTGGAAATATTCAGCAGGTCGGGCAGCATCGGTGGAGAGAGAAACAGAGTTAATAAAAACAGAGAGTGATGGAAATACTCAGCAGGTCGGGCAACATCTGTGGAGAGAGAAACGGAGTTAATAAAAACAGAGAGTGCTTGAAATATTCAGCAGGTCGGGCAACATCTGTGAAGAGAGAAACAGAGTTAATAAAAACAGAGAGTGCTGGAAATACTCAGCAGGTCGGGCAACATCTGTGGATAGAGAAACAGAGTTAATAAAAACAGAGAGTGCTGGAAATACTCAGCAGGTCAGGCTGCATCTGTGGAGAGAGAAACAGAGTTAATAAAAACAGAGAGTGCTGGAAATATTCAGCAGGTCGGGCAGCATCTGTGGAGAGAGAAACAGAGTTAATAAAAACAGAGAGTGATGGAAATACTCAGCAGGTCGGGCAACATCTGTGGAGAGAGAAACGGAGTTAATAAAAACAGAGAGTGCTGGAAATATTCAGCAGGTCGGGCAGCATCTGTGGAGAGAGAAACAGAGTTAATAAAAACAGAGAGTGCTGGAAATATTCAGCAGGTCGGGTAACATCAGTGGAGAGAGAAACAGAGTTAATAAAAACAGAGAGTGCTGGAAATACTCAGCAGGTCGGGCAACATCTGTGGAGAGAGAAACAGAGTTAATAAAAACAGAGAGTGCTGGAAATACTCAGCAGGTCGGGCAACATCTGTGGACAGAGAAACAGAGTTAATAAAAACAGAGAGTGCTGGAAATACTCAGCAGGTCGGGCAGCATCTGTGGAGAGAGAAACAGAGTTAATAAAAACAGAGAGTGCTGGAAATATTCAGCAGGTCGGGCAGCATCTGTGGAGAGAGAAACAGAGTTAATGAAAACAGAGAGTGCTGGAAATATTCAGCAGGTCGGGCAGCATCTGAGGAGAGAGAAACAGAGTTAATAAAAACAGAGAGTGCTGGAAATATTCAGCAGGTCGGGCAGCATCTGTGGAGAGAGAAACAGAGTTAATAAAAACAGAGAGTGCTGGAAATATTCAGCAGGTCGGGCAGCATCTGTGGAGAGAGAAACAGAGTTAATAAAAACAGAGAGTGCTGGAAATATTCAGCAGGTCGGGCAGCATCTGAGGAGAGAGAAACAACGTTAATAAAAACAGAGAGTGCTGGAAATATTCAGCAGGTCGGGCAGCATCTGTGGAGAGAGAAACGGAGTTAATAAAAGCAGAGAGTGCTGGAAATATTCAGCAGGTCGGGCAACATCTGTGGAGAGAGAAACAGAGTTAATAAAAACAGAGAGTGCTGGAAATACTCAGCAGGTCGGGCAACATCTGTGGAGAGAGAAACAGAGTTAATAAAAACAGAGAGTGCTGGAAATACTCAGCAGGTCAGGCAGCATCGGTGGAGAGAGAAACAGAGTTAATAAAAACAGAGAGTGCTGGAAATATTCAGCAGGCCGGGCAACATCTGTGGAGAGAGAAACAGAGTTAATAAAAACAGAGAGTGCTGGAAATATTCAGCAGGTCGGGCAGCATCTGTGGAGAGAGAAACGGAGTTAATAAAAACAGAGAGTGCTGGAAATATTCAGCAGGTCGGGCAACATCTGTGGAGAGAGAAACAGAGTTAATAAAAACAGAGAGTGCTGGAAATACTCAGCCGGTCGGGCAACATCTGTGGATAGAGAAACAGAGTTAATAAAAACAGAGAGTGCTGGAAATACTCAGCAGGTCAGGCTGCATCTGTGGAGAGAGAAACAGAGTTAATAAAAACAGAGAGTGCTGGAAATATTCAGCAGGTCGGGCAGCATCTGTGGAGAGAGAAACAGAGTTAATAAAAACAGAGAGTGATGGAAATACTCAGCAGGTCGGGCAACATCTGTGGAGAGAGAAACGGAGAAAATAAAAACAGAGAGTGCTGGAAATACTCAGCAGGTGGGGCAGCATCTGCGGAGAGAGAAATAGAGTTAATAAAAACAGAGAGTGCTGGAAATATTCAGCAGGTCGGGCAACATCTGTGGAGAGAGAAACAGAGTTAATAAAAACAGAGAGTGCTGGAAATATTCAGCAGGTCGGGCAGCATCTGTGGAGAGAGAAATAGAGTTAATAAAAACAGAGAGTGCTGGAAATACTCAGCAGGTCGGGCAGCATCTGTGGAGAGAGAAACAGAGTTAATAAAAACAGAGAGTGCTGGAAATATTCAGCAGGTCGGGCAACATCTGTGGAGAGAGAAACAGAGTTAATAAAAACAGAGAGTGCTGGAAATATTCTGCAGGTCGGGCATCATCTGTGGAGAGAGAAACAGAGTTAATAAAAACAGCGAGTGCTGGAAATATTCAGCAGGTCGGGCAACATCTGTGGAGAGAGAAACAGAGTTAATAAAAACAGAGAATGCTGGAAATATTCAGCAGGTCGGGCAACATCTGTGGAGAGAGAAACAGAGTTAATAAAAACAGAGAGTGCTGGAAATATTCAGCAGGTCGGGCAACATCTGTGGGGAGAGAAATGGAGTTAATAAAAACAGCGAGTGCTGGAAATATTCAGCAGGTCGGGCAACATCTGTGGAGAGAGAAACAGAGTTAATAAAAACAGCGAGTGCTGGAAATATTCAGCAGGTCGGGCAACATCTGTGGAGAGAGAAACAGAGTTAATAAAAACAGAGAGTGCTGGAAATATTCAGCAGGTCGGGCAACATCTGTGGAGAGAGAAACAGAGTTAATAAAAACAGAGAGTGCTGGAAATATTCAGCAGGTCGGGCAGCATCTGTGGAGAGAGAAACAGAGTTAATAAAAACAGAGAGTGCTGGAAATTATCAGCAGGTCGAGCAACATCTGTGGAGAGAGAAACGGAGTTAATAAAAACAGAGAGTGCTGGAAATACTCAGCAGGTCGGGCAACATCTGTGGAGAGAGAAACGGAGTTAATAAAAACAGAGAGTGCTGGAAATATTCAGCAGGTCGGGCAGCATCTGTGGAGAGAGAAACGGAGTTAATAAAAACAGAGAGTGCTGGAAATATTCAGCAGGTCGGGCAGCATCTGTGGAGAGAGAAACGGAGTTAATAAAAACAGAGAGTGCTGGAAATATTCAGCAGGTCGGGCAGCATCTGTGGAGAGAGAAACAGAGTTAATAAAAACAGAGAGTGCTGGAAATATTCAGCAGGTCGGGCAACATCTGTGGAGAGAGAAACAGAGTTAATAAAAACAGAGAGTGCTGGAAATACTCAGCAGGTCGGGCAACATCTGTGGAGAGAGAAACTGAGTTAATAAAAACAGAGAGTGCTGGAAATACTCAGCAGGTCAGGCAGCATCTGTGGAGAGAGAAACAGAGTTAATACAAACAGAGAGTGCTGGAAATATTCAGCAGGTCGGGCAACATCTGTGGAGAGAGAAACAGAGTTAATAAAAACAGAGAGTGCTGGAAATATTCAGCAGGTCGGGCAGCATCTGTGGAGAGAGAAACGGAGTTAATAAAAACAGAGAGTGCTGGAAATATTCAGCAGGTCGGGCAGCATCTGTGGAGAGAGAAACAGAGTTAATAAAAACAGAGAGTGCTGGAAATACTCAGCAGGTCGGGCAACTTCTGTGGATAGAGAAACAGAGTTAATAAAAACAGAGAGTGCTGGAAATACTCAGCAGGTCAGGCTGCATCTGTGGAGAGAGAAACAGAGTTAATAAAAACAGAGAGTGCTGGAAATATTCAGCAGGTCGGGCAGCATCTGTGGAGAGAGAAACAGAGTTAATAAAAACAGAGAGTGATGGAAATATTCAGCAGGTCGGGCAACATCTGTGGAGAGAGAAACGGAGTTAATAAAAACAGAGAGTGCTGGAAATATTCAGCAGGTCGGGCAGCATCTGTGGAGAGAGAAACGGAGTTAATAAAAACAGAGAGTGCTGGAAATACTCAGCAGGTCGGGCAACATCTGTGGAGAGAGAAACTGAGTTCATAAAAACAGAGAGTGCTGGAAATACTCAGCAGGTCAGGCAGCATCTGTGGAGAGAGAAACAGAGTTAATACAAACAGAGAGTGCTGGAAATATTCAGCAGGTCGGGCAACATCTGTGGAGTGAGAAACAGAGTTAATAAAAACAGAGAGTGCTGGAAATATTCAGCAGGTCGGGCAGCATCTGTGGAGAGAGAAACGGAGTTAATAAAAACAGAGAGTGCTGGAAATATTCAGCAGGTCGGGCAGCATCTGTGGAGAGAGAAACAGAGTTAATAAAAACAGAGAGTGCTGGAAATACTCAGCAGGTCGGGCAACTTCTGTGGATAGAGAAACAGAGTTAATAAAAACAGAGAGTGCTGGAAATACTCAGCAGGTCAGGCTGCATCTGTGGAGAGAGAAACGGAGTTAATAAAAACAGAGAGTGCTGGAAATATTCAGCAGGTCGGGCAGCATCTGTGGAGAGAGAAACGGAGTTAATAAAAACAGAGAGTGCTGGAAATACTCAGCAGGTCGGGCAACATCTGTGGAGAGAGAAACTGAGTTCATAAAAACAGAGAGTGCTGGAAATACTCAGCAGGTCAGGCAGCATCTGTGGAGAGAGAAACAGAGTTAATACAAACAGAGAGTGCTGGAAATATTCAGCAGGTCGGGCAACATCTGTGGAGAGAGAAGCAGAGTTGATAAAAACAGAGAGTGCTGGAAATATTCAGCAGGTCGGCCAGCATCTGTGGAGAGAGAAACGGAGTTAATAAACACAGAGAGTGCTGGAAATATTCAGCAGGTCGGGCAACATCTGTGGAGAGAGAAACAGAGTTAATAAAAACAGAGAGTGCTGGAAATACTTAGCAGGTCGGGCAACTTCTGTGGATAGAGAAACAGAGTTAATAAAAACAGAGAGTGCTGGAAATATTCAGCAGGTCGGGCAGCATCTGTGGAGAGAGAGACAGGGTTAATAAAAACAGAGAGTGATGGAAATACTCAGCAGGTCGGGCAACATCTGTGGAGAGAGAAACGGAGTTAATAAAAACAGAGAGTGCTGGAAATATTCAGCAGGTCGGGTAACATCAGTGGAGAGAGAAACAGAGTTAATAAAAACAGAGAGTGCTGGAAATACTCAGCAGGTCGGGCAACATCTGTGGAGAGAGAAACAGAGTTAATAAAAACAGAGAGTGCTGGAAATACTCAGCAGGTCGGGCAACATCTGTGGACAGAGAAACAGAGTTAATAAAAACAGAGAGTGCTGGAAATACTCAGCAGGTCGGGCAGCATCTGTGGAGAGAGAAACAGAGTTAATAAAAACAGAGAGTGCTGGAAATATTCAGCAGGTCGGGCAGCATCTGTGGAGAGAGAAACAGAGTTAATGAAAACAGAGAGTGCTGGAAATATTCAGCAGGTCGGGCAGCATCTGAGGAGAGAGAAACAGAGTTAATAAAAACAGAGAGTGCTGGAAATATTCAGCAGGTCGGGCAGCATCTGTGGAGAGAGAAACAGAGTTAATAAAAACAGAGAGTGCTGGAAATATTCAGCAGGTCGGGCAGCATCTGTGGAGAGAGAAACAGAGTTAATACAAACAGAGAGTGCTGGAAATATTCAGCAGGTCGGGCAACATCTGTGGAGTGAGAAACAGAGTTAATAAAAACAGAGAGTGCTGGAAATATTCAGCAGGTCGGGCAGCATCTGTGGAGAGAGAAACGGAGTTAATAAAAACAGAGAGTGCTGGAAATATTCAGCAGGTCGGGCAGCATCTGTGGAGAGAGAAACAGAGTTAATAAAAACAGAGAGTGCTGGAAATACTCAGCAGGTCGGGCAACTTCTGTGGATAGAGAAACAGAGTTAATAAAAACAGAGAGTGCTGGAAATACTCAGCAGGTCAGGCTGCATCTGTGGAGAGAGAAACAGAGTTAATAAAAACAGAGAGTGCTGGAAATATTCAGCAGGTCGGGCAGCATCTGTGGAGAGAGAAACAGAGTTAATAAAAACAGAGAGTGATGGAAATATTCAGCAGGTCGGGCAACATCTGTGGAGAGAGAAACGGAGTTAATAAAAACAGAGAGTGCTGGAAATATTCAGCAGGTCGGGCAGCATCTGTGGAGAGAGAAACGGAGTTAATAAAAACAGAGAGTGCTGGAAATACTCAGCAGGTCGGGCAACATCTGTGGAGAGAGAAACTGAGTTCATAAAAACAGAGAGTGCTGGAAATACTCAGCAGGTCAGGCAGCATCTGTGGAGAGAGAAACAGAGTTAATACAAACAGAGAGTGCTGGAAATATTCAGCAGGTCGGGCAACATCTGTGGAGAGAGAAGCAGAGTTGATAAAAACAGAGAGTGCTGGAAATATTCAGCAGGTCGGCCAGCATCTGTGGAGAGAGAAACGGAGTTAATAAACACAGAGAGTGCTGGAAATATTCAGCAGGTCGGGCAACATCTGTGGAGAGAGAAACAGAGTTAATAAAAACAGAGAGTGCTGGAAATACTTAGCAGGTCGGGCAACTTCTGTGGATAGAGAAACAGAGTTAATAAAAACAGAGAGTGCTGGAAATACTCAGCAGGTCAGGCTGCATCTGTGGAGAGAGAAACAGAGTTAATAAAAACAGAGAGTGCTGGAAATATTCAGCAGGTCGGGCAGCATCTGTGGAGAGAGAGACAGGGTTAATAAAAACAGAGAGTGATGGAAATACTCAGCAGGTCGGGCAACATCTGTGGAGAGAGAAACGGAGTTAATAAAAACAGAGAGTGCTGGAAATATTCAGCAGGTCGGGTAACATCAGTGGAGAGAGAAACAGAGTTAATAAAAACAGAGAGTGCTGGAAATACTCAGCAGGTCAGGCTGCATCTGTGGAGAGAGAAACAGAGTTAATAAAAACAGAGAGTGCTGGAAATATTCAGCAGGTCGGGCAGCATCTGTGGAGAGAGAAACAGAGTTAATAAAAACAGAGAGTGATGGAAATATTCAGCAGGTCGGGCAACATCTGTGGAGAGAGAAACGGAGTTAATAAAAACAGAGAGTGCTGGAAATATTCAGCAGGTCGGGCAGCATCTGTGGAGAGAGAAACGGAGTTAATAAAAACAGAGAGTGCTGGAAATACTCAGCAGGTCGGGCAACATCTGTGGAGAGAGAAACTGAGTTCATAAAAACAGAGAGTGCTGGAAATACTCAGCAGGTCAGGCAGCATCTGTGGAGAGAGAAACAGAGTTAATACAAACAGAGAGTGCTGGAAATATTCAGCAGGTCGGGCAACATCTGTGGAGAGAGAAGCAGAGTTGATAAAAACAGAGAGTGCTGGAAATATTCAGCAGGTCGGCCAGCATCTGTGGAGAGAGAAACGGAGTTAATAAACACAGAGAGTGCTGGAAATATTCAGCAGGTCGGGCAACATCTGTGGAGAGAGAAACAGAGTTAATAAAAACAGAGAGTGCTGGAAATACTTAGCAGGTCGGGCAACTTCTGTGGATAGAGAAACAGAGTTAATAAAAACAGAGAGTGCTGGAAATACTCAGCAGGTCAGGCTGCATCTGTGGAGAGAGAAACAGAGTTAATAAAAACAGAGAGTGCTGGAAATATTCAGCAGGTCGGGCAGCATCTGTGGAGAGAGAGACAGGGTTAATAAAAACAGAGAGTGATGGAAATACTCAGCAGGTCGGGCAACATCTGTGGAGAGAGAAACGGAGTTAATAAAAACAGAGAGTGCTGGAAATATTCAGCAGGTCGGGTAACATCAGTGGAGAGAGAAACAGAGTTAATAAAAACAGAGAGTGCTGGAAATACTCAGCAGGTCGGGCAACATCTGTGGAGAGAGAAACAGAGTTAATAAAAACAGAGAGTGCTGGAAATACTCAGCAGGTCGGGCAACATCTGTGGACAGAGAAACAGAGTTAATAAAAACAGAGAGTGCTGGAAATACTCAGCAGGTCGGGCAGCATCTGTGGAGAGAGAAACAGAGTTAATAAAAACAGAGAGTGCTGGAAATATTCAGCAGGTCGGGCAGCATCTGTGGAGAGAGAAACAGAGTTAATGAAAACAGAGAGTGCTGGAAATATTCAGCAGGTCGGGCAGCATCTGAGGAGAGAGAAACAGAGTTAATAAAAACAGAGAGTGCTGGAAATATTCAGCAGGTCGGGCAGCATCTGTGGAGAGAGAAACAGAGTTAATAAAAACAGAGAGTGCTGGAAATATTCAGCAGGTCGGGCAGCATCTGTGGAGAGAGAAACAGAGTTAATAAAAAGAGAGAGTGCTGGAAATATTCAGCAGGTCGGGCAGCATCTGAGGAGAGAGAAACAACGTTAATAAAAACAGAGAGTGCTGGAAATATTCAGCAGGTCGGGCAGCATCTGTGGAGAGAGAAACGGAGTTAATAAAAGCAGAGAGTGCTGGAAATATTCAGCAGGTCGGGCAACATCTGTGGAGAGAGAAACAGAGTTAATAAAAACAGAGAGTGCTGGAAATACTCAGCAGGTCGGGCAACATCTGTGGAGAGAGAAACAGAGTTAATAAAAACAGAGAGTGCTGGAAATACTCAGCAGGTCAGGCAGCATCGGTGGAGAGAGAAACAGAGTTAATAAAAACAGAGAGTGCTGGAAATATTCAGCAGGCCGGGCAACATCTGTGGAGAGAGAAACAGAGTTAATAAAAACAGAGAGTGCTGGAAATATTCAGCAGGTCGGGCAGCATCTGTGGAGAGAGAAACGGAGTTAATAAAAACAGAGAGTGCTGGAAATATTCAGCAGGTCGGGCAACATCTGTGGAGAGAGAAACAGAGTTAATAAAAACAGAGAGTGCTGGAAATACTCAGCCGGTCGGGCAACATCTGTGGATAGAGAAACAGAGTTAATAAAAACAGAGAGTGCTGGAAATACTCAGCAGGTCAGGCTGCATCTGTGGAGAGAGAAACAGAGTTAATAAAAACAGAGAGTGCTGGAAATATTCAGCAGGTCGGGCAGCATCTGTGGAGAGAGAAACAGAGTTAATAAAAACAGAGAGTGATGGAAATACTCAGCAGGTCGGGCAACATCTGTGGAGAGAGAAACGGAGAAAATAAAAACAGAGAGTGCTGGAAATACTCAGCAGGTGGGGCAGCATCTGCGGAGAGAGAAATAGAGTTAATAAAAACAGAGAGTGCTGGAAATATTCAGCAGGTCGGGCAACATCTGTGGAGAGAGAAACAGAGTTAATAAAAACAGAGAGTGCTGGAAATATTCAGCAGGTCGGGCAGCATCTGTGGAGAGAGAAATAGAGTTAATAAAAACAGAGAGTGCTGGAAATACTCAGCAGGTCGGGCAGCATCTGTGGAGAGAGAAACAGAGTTAATAAAAACAGAGAGTGCTGGAAATATTCAGCAGGTCGGGCAACATCTGTGGAGAGAGAAACAGAGTTAATAAAAACAGAGAGTGCTGGAAATATTCTGCAGGTCGGGCATCATCTGTGGAGAGAGAAACAGAGTTAATAAAAACAGCGAGTGCTGGAAATATTCAGCAGGTCGGGCAACATCTGTGGAGAGAGAAACAGAGTTAATAAAAACAGAGAATGCTGGAAATATTCAGCAGGTCGGGCAACATCTGTGGAGAGAGAAACAGAGTTAATAAAAACAGAGAGTGCTGGAAATATTCAGCAGGTCGGGCAACATCTGTGGGGAGAGAAATGGAGTTAATAAAAACAGCGAGTGCTGGAAATATTCAGCAGGTCGGGCAACATCTGTGGAGAGAGAAACAGAGTTAATAAAAACAGCGAGTGCTGGAAATATTCAGCAGGTCGGGCAACATCTGTGGAGAGAGAAACAGAGTTAATAAAAACAGAGAGTGCTGGAAATATTCAGCAGGTCGGGCAACATCTGTGGAGAGAGAAACAGAGTTAATAAAAACAGAGAGTGCTGGAAATATTCAGCAGGTCGGGCAGCATCTGTGGAGAGAGAAACAGAGTTAATAAAAACAGAGAGTGCTGGAAATTATCAGCAGGTCGAGCAACATCTGTGGAGAGAGAAACGGAGTTAATAAAAACAGAGAGTGCTGGAAATACTCAGCAGGTCGGGCAACATCTGTGGAGAGAGAAACGGAGTTAATAAAAACAGAGAGTGCTGGAAATATTCAGCAGGTCGGGCAGCATCTGTGGAGAGAGAAACGGAGTTAATAAAAACAGAGAGTGCTGGAAATATTCAGCAGGTCGGGCAGCATCTGTGGAGAGAGAAACGGAGTTAATAAAAACAGAGAGTGCTGGAAATATTCAGCAGGTCGGGCAGCATCTGTGGAGAGAGAAACAGAGTTAATAAAAACAGAGAGTGCTGGAAATATTCAGCAGGTCGGGCAACATCTGTGGAGAGAGAAACAGAGTTAATAAAAACAGAGAGTGCTGGAAATACTCAGCAGGTCGGGCAACATCTGTGGAGAGAGAAACTGAGTTAATAAAAACAGAGAGTGCTGGAAATACTCAGCAGGTCAGGCAGCATCTGTGGAGAGAGAAACAGAGTTAATACAAACAGAGAGTGCTGGAAATATTCAGCAGGTCGGGCAACATCTGTGGAGAGAGAAACAGAGTTAATAAAAACAGAGAGTGCTGGAAATATTCAGCAGGTCGGGCAGCATCTGTGGAGAGAGAAACGGAGTTAATAAAAACAGAGAGTGCTGGAAATATTCAGCAGGTCGGGCAGCATCTGTGGAGAGAGAAACAGAGTTAATAAAAACAGAGAGTGCTGGAAATACTCAGCAGGTCGGGCAACTTCTGTGGATAGAGAAACAGAGTTAATAAAAACAGAGAGTGCTGGAAATACTCAGCAGGTCAGGCTGCATCTGTGGAGAGAGAAACAGAGTTAATAAAAACAGAGAGTGCTGGAAATATTCAGCAGGTCGGGCAGCATCTGTGGAGAGAGAAACAGAGTTAATAAAAACAGAGAGTGATGGAAATATTCAGCAGGTCGGGCAACATCTGTGGAGAGAGAAACGGAGTTAATAAAAACAGAGAGTGCTGGAAATATTCAGCAGGTCGGGCAGCATCTGTGGAGAGAGAAACGGAGTTAATAAAAACAGAGAGTGCTGGAAATACTCAGCAGGTCGGGCAACATCTGTGGAGAGAGAAACTGAGTTCATAAAAACAGAGAGTGCTGGAAATACTCAGCAGGTCAGGCAGCATCTGTGGAGAGAGAAACAGAGTTAATACAAACAGAGAGTGCTGGAAATATTCAGCAGGTCGGGCAACATCTGTGGAGAGAGAAACAGAGTTAATAAAAACAGAGAGTGCTGGAAATATTCAGCAGGTCGGGCAGCATCTGTGGAGAGAGAAACGGAGTTAATAAAAACAGAGAGTGCTGGAAATATTCAGCAGGTCGGGCAGCATCTGTGGAGAGAGAAACAGAGTTAATAAAAACAGAGAGTGCTGGAAATACTCAGCAGGTCGGGCAACTTCTGTGGATAGAGAAACAGAGTTAATAAAAACAGAGAGTGCTGGAAATACTCAGCAGGTCAGGCTGCATCTGTGGAGAGAGAAACAGAGTTAATAAAAACAGAGAGTGCTGGAAATATTCAGCAGGTCGGGCAGCATCTGTGGAGAGAGAAACAGAGTTAATAAAAACAGAGAGTGATGGAAATATTCAGCAGGTCGGGCAACATCTGTGGAGAGAGAAACGGAGTTAATAAAAACAGAGAGTGCTGGAAATATTCAGCAGGTCGGGCAGCATCTGTGGAGAGAGAAACGGAGTTAATAAAAACAGAGAGTGCTGGAAATACTCAGCAGGTCGGGCAACATCTGTGGAGAGAGAAACTGAGTTCATAAAAACAGAGAGTGCTGGAAATACTCAGCAGGTCAGGCAGCATCTGTGGAGAGAGAAACAGAGTTAATACAAACAGAGAGTGCTGGAAATATTCAGCAGGTCGGGCAACATCTGTGGAGAGAGAAGCAGAGTTGATAAAAACAGAGAGTGCTGGAAATATTCAGCAGGTCGGCCAGCATCTGTGGAGAGAGAAACGGAGTTAATAAACACAGAGAGTGCTGGAAATATTCAGCAGGTCGGGCAACATCTGTGGAGAGAGAAACAGAGTTAATAAAAACAGAGAGTGCTGGAAATACTTAGCAGGTCGGGCAACTTCTGTGGATAGAGAAACAGAGTTAATAAAAACAGAGAGTGCTGGAAATACTCAGCAGGTCAGGCTGCATCTGTGGAGAGAGAAACAGAGTTAATAAAAACAGAGAGTGCTGGAAATATTCAGCAGGTCGGGCAGCATCTGTGGAGAGAGAGACAGGGTTAATAAAAACAGAGAGTGATGGAAATACTCAGCAGGTCGGGCAACATCTGTGGAGAGAGAAACGGAGTTAATAAAAACAGAGAGTGCTGGAAATATTCAGCAGGTCGGGCAGCATCTGTGGAGAGAGAAATAGAGTTAATAAAAACAGAGAGTGCTGGAAATATTCAGCAGGTCGGGCAACATCTGTGGAGAGAGAAACGGAGTTAATAAAAACAGAGAGTGCTGGAAATATTCAGCAGGTCGGGCAGCATCTGTGGAGAGAGAAACGGAGTTAATAAAAACAGAGAGTGCTGGAAATATTCAGCAGGTCGGGCAGCATCTGTGGAGAGAGAAACGGAGTTAATAAAAACAGAGAGTGCTGGAAATATTCAGCAGGTCGGGCAGCATCTGTGGAGAGAGAAACAGAGTTAATAAAAACAGAGAGTGCTGGAAATATTCAGCAGGTCGGGCAACATCTGTGGAGAGAGAAACAGAGTTAATAAAAACAGAGAGTGCTGGAAATACTCAGCAGGTCGGGCAACATCTGTGGAGAGAGAAACTGAGTTAATAAAAACAGAGAGTGCTGGAAATACTCAGCAGGTCAGGCAGCATCTGTGGAGAGAGAAACAGAGTTAATACAAACAGAGAGTGCTGGAAATATTCAGCAGGTCGGGCAACATCTGTGGAGAGAGAAACAGAGTTAATAAAAACAGAGAGTGCTGGAAATATTCAGCAGGTCGGGCAGCATCTGTGGAGAGAGAAACGGAGTTAATAAAAACAGAGAGTGCTGGAAATATTCAGCAGGTCGGGCAGCATCTGTGGAGAGAGAAACAGAGTTAATAAAAACAGAGAGTGCTGGAAATACTCAGCAGGTCGGGCAACTTCTGTGGATAGAGAAACAGAGTTAATAAAAACAGAGAGTGCTGGAAATACTCAGCAGGTCAGGCTGCATCTGTGGAGAGAGAAACAGAGTTAATAAAAACAGAGAGTGCTGGAAATATTCAGCAGGTCGGGCAGCATCTGTGGAGAGAGAAACAGAGTTAATAAAAACAGAGAGTGATGGAAATATTCAGCAGGTCGGGCAACATCTGTGGAGAGAGAAACGGAGTTAATAAAAACAGAGAGTGCTGGAAATATTCAGCAGGTCGGGCAGCATCTGTGGAGAGAGAAACGGAGTTAATAAAAACAGAGAGTGCTGGAAATACTCAGCAGGTCGGGCAACATCTGTGGAGAGAGAAACAGAGTTCATAAAAACAGAGAGTGCTGGAAATACTCAGCAGGTCAGGCAGCATCTGTGGAGAGAGAAACAGAGTTAATACAAACAGAGAGTGCTGGAAATATTCAGCAGGTCGGGCAACATCTGTGGAGAGAGAAACAGAGTTAATAAAAACAGAGAGTGCTGGAAATATTCAGCAGGTCGGCCAGCATCTGTGGAGAGAGAAACGGAGTTAATAAAAACAGAGAGTGCTGGAAATATTCAGCAGGTCGGGCAACATCTGTGGAGAGAGAAACAGAGTTAATAAAAACAGAGAGTGCTGGAAATACTTAGCAGGTCGGGCAACTTCTGTGGATAGAGAAACAGAGTTAATAAAAACAGAGATTGCTGGAAATACTCAGCAGGTCAGGCTGCATCTGTGGAGAGAGAAACAGAGTTAATAAAAACAGAGAGTGCTGGAAATATTCAGCAGGTCGGGCAGCATCTGTGGAGAGAGAGACAGGGTTAATAAAAACAGAGAGTGATGGAAATACTCAGCAGGTCGGGCAACATCTGTGGAGAGAGAAACGGAGTTAATAAAAACAGAGAGTGCTGGAAATATTCAGCAGGTCGGGCAGCATCTGTGGAGAGAGAAATAGAGTTAATAAAAACAGAGAGTGCTGGAAATATTCAGCAGGTCGGGCAACATCTGTGGAGAGAGAAACAGAGTTAATACAAACAGAGAGTGCTGGAAATATTCAGCAGGTCGGGCAACATCTGTGGAGAGAGAAACAGAGTTAATAAAAACAGAGAGTGCTGGAAATATTCAGCAGGTCGGGCAGCATCTGTGGAGAGAGAAACGGAGTTAATAAAAACAGAGAGTGCTGGAAATATTCAGCAGGTCGGGCAGCATCTGTGGAGAGAGAAACAGAGTTAATAAAAACAGAGAGTGCTGGAAATACTCAGCAGGTCGGGCAACTTCTGTGGATAGAGAAACAGAGTTAATAAAAACAGAGAGTGCTGGAAATACTCAGCAGGTCAGGCTGCATCTGTGGAGAGAGAAACAGAGTTAATAAAAACAGAGAGTGCTGGAAATATTCAGCAGGTCGGGCAGCATCTGTGGAGAGAGAAACAGAGTTAATAAAAACAGAGAGTGATGGAAATATTCAGCAGGTCGGGCAACATCTGTGGAGAGAGAAACGGAGTTAATAAAAACAGAGAGTGCTGGAAATATTCAGCAGGTCGGGCAGCATCTGTGGAGAGAGAAACGGAGTTAATAAAAACAGAGAGTGCTGGAAATACTCAGCAGGTCGGGCAACATCTGTGGAGAGAGAAACAGAGTTCATAAAAACAGAGAGTGCTGGAAATACTCAGCAGGTCAGGCAGCATCTGTGGAGAGAGAAACAGAGTTAATACAAACAGAGAGTGCTGGAAATATTCAGCAGGTCGGGCAACATCTGTGGAGAGAGAAACAGAGTTAATAAAAACAGAGAGTGCTGGAAATATTCAGCAGGTCGGCCAGCATCTGTGGAGAGAGAAACGGAGTTAATAAAAACAGAGAGTGCTGGAAATATTCAGCAGGTCGGGCAACATCTGTGGAGAGAGAAACAGAGTTAATAAAAACAGAGAGTGCTGGAAATACTTAGCAGGTCGGGCAACTTCTGTGGATAGAGAAACAGAGTTAATAAAAACAGAGAGTGCTGGAAATACTCAGCAGGTCAGGCTGCATCTGTGGAGAGAGAAACAGAGTTAATAAAAACAGAGAGTGCTGGAAATATTCAGCAGGTCGGGCAGCATCTGTGGAGAGAGAGACAGGGTTAATAAAAACAGAGAGTGATGGAAATACTCAGCAGGTCGGGCAACATCTGTGGAGAGAGAAACGGAGTTAATAAAAACAGAGAGTGCTGGAAATATTCAGCAGGTCGGGCAGCATCTGTGGAGAGAGAAATAGAGTTAATAAAAACAGAGAGTGCTGGAAATATTCAGCAGGTCGGGCAACATCTGTGGAGAGAGAAACAGAGTTAATAAAAACAGAGAGTGCTGGAAATATTCAGCAGGTCGGGCAGCATCTGTGGAGAGAGAAACGGAGTTAATAAAAACAGAGAGTGCTGGAAATACTCAGCAGGTCGGGCAGCAACTGTGGAGAGAGAAATAGAGTTAATAAAAACAGAGAGTGCTGGAAATACTCAGCTGGTCGGGCAGCATCTGTGGAGAGAGAAACAGAGTTAATAAAAACAGAGAGTGCTGGAAATACTCAGCAAGTCGGGCAACATCTGTGGAGAGAGAAACAGAGTTAATAAAAACAGAGAGTGCTGGAAATATTCAGCAGGTCGGGCAACATCTGTGGAGAGAGAAACAGAGTTAATAAAAACAGCGAGTGCTGGAAATATTCAGCAGGTCGGGCAACATCTGTGGAGAGAGAAACAGAGTTAATAAAAACAGAGAGTGCTGGAAATATTCAGCAGGTCGGGCAAAATCTGTGGAGAGAGAAACAGAGTTAATAAAAACAGAGAGTGCTGGAAATACTCAGCAGGTCGGGCAACATCTGTGGAGAGAGAAACAGAGTTAATAAAAACAGCGAGTGCTGGAAATATTCAGCAGGTCGGGCAACATCTGTGGAGAGAGAAACAGAGTTAATAAAAACAGAGAGTGCTGGAAATATTCAGCAGGTCGGGCAACATCTGTGGAGAGAGAAACAGAGTTATTAAAAACAGCGAGAGCTGGAAATATTCAGCAGGTCGGGCAACATCTGTGGAGAGAGAAACAGAGTTAATAAAAACACAGAGTACTGGAAATATTCAGCAGGTCGGGCATCATCTGTGGAGAGAGAAACAGAGTTAATAAAAACAGCGAGTGCTGGAAATATTCAGCAGGTCGGGCAGCATCTGTGGAGAGAGAAACAGAGTTAATAAAAACAGAGAGTGATGGAAATACTCAGCAGGTCGGGCAGCATCTGTGGAGAGAGAAACGGAGTTAATAAAAACAGAGAGTGCTGGAAATATTCAGCAGGTCGGGCAGCATCTGTGGAGAGAGAAATAGAGTTAATAAAAACAGAGAGTGCTGGAAATATTCAGCAGGTCGGGCAACATCTGTGGAGAGAGAAACAGAGTTAATAAAAACAGAGAGTGCTGGAAATATTCAGCTGGTCGGGCAGCATCTGTGGAGAGAGAAACGGAGTTAATAAAAACAGAGAGTGCTGGAAATACTCAGCAGGTCGGGCAGCATCTGTGGAGAGAGAACGGAGTTAATAAAAACAGAGAGTGCTGGAAATACTCAGCAGGTCGGGCAACATCTGTGGAGAGAGAAACAGAGTTAATAAAAACAGAGAGTGCTGGAAATATTCAGCAGGTCGGGCAACATCTGTGGAGAGAGAAACAGAGTTAATAAAAACAGAGAGTGCTGGAAATACTCAGCAGGTCGGGCAGCATCTGTGGAGAGAGAAATAGAGTTAATAAAAACAGAGAGTGCTGGAAATACTCAGCAGGTCGGGCAGCATCTGTGGAGAGAGAAACAGAGTTAATAAAAACAGCGAGTGCTGGAAATATTCAGCAGGTCGGGCAGCATCTGTGGAGAGAGAAACAGAGTTAATAAAAACAGCGAGTGCTGGAAATATTCAGCAGGTTGGGCAACATCTGTGGAGATAGAAACAGAGTTAATAAAAACAGAGAGTGCTGGAAATATTCAGCATGTCGGGCAACATCTGTGGAGAGAGAAACAGAGTTAATAAAAACAGCGAGTGCTGGAAATACTCAGCAGGTCGGGCAACATCTGTGGAGAGAGAAACAGAGTTAACGTTTCAGGTCTGTGACCCTTCATCAGAACTAACAGATATAAGAAATGTAAAAGATTTTAAGCAAGTAAAGCGGGGGTGGGGTAAGAGATAACAAAAGAGAAGGTGTTGATAGGACAAGGTCACAGACTAACAGACCAGAAGGTCATGGAGCAAAGACAAACAATATGTTAATGTTTTGCTGAAAGACACTTTAATGTAAAGCTGTGTTATCTTGTGCCTCCTGGAAGCAGACACTCTGCTCTCTGACCCATGGTGACTGCACTGTGACCCAGAATATGGTGACTTCACATTTTCTTTCTTTCAGTAGGAGATATTCAATTCAGGAATGTTTTAGCATGGTATAGGATGTGTTCATTTGACACCTGTTAGCTTTGACCATTTGTCCTTTGTCCTTGTCAGACAGTTTCAACACACAAAGACCAAGATTTGTTTTCTTTCAATGCCATTTTGGATACATTGTTCATTTTGTAAATTAAAGGCTGATTTTTTTTCCCTTAAAGACAAAGATGGTTTCTGGAGCTCTTTGGAGTTAGTTTCATGATTGTTGTATTATCACAGCTGTGGTTTGTGTGACAACTCCATGTGGATGTGAAACTGCAAGGGTGATTGCACTGTCAAAGGCCTCTCCAGTCCAAAGGGCTATTAAACTGTCATTGTATCCTGCATTGCAAGGTGCTGTCACCGTGCAAGAGGTGATTGAATTACAAAGGACTATTAAACTGTCAGTGTATCCTGCATTGCAAGGTGCTGTCACCGTGCAAGAGGTGATTGAATTACAAAGGACTATTAAACTTTCATTGTATCCTGCATTGCAAGGTGCTGTCACCGTGCAAGAGGTGATTGAATTACAAAGGACTATTACACTGTCAGTGTATCCTGCATTGCAAGGTGCTGTCACCGTGCAAGAGGTGATTGAATTACAAAGGACTATTAAACTGTCAGTGTATCCTGCATTGCAAGGTGCTGTCACCGTGCAAGAGGTGATTGAATTACAAAGGACTATTAAACTGTCAGTGTATCCTGCATTGCAAGGTGCTGTCACCGTGCAAGAGGTGATTGAATTACAAAGGATTATTAAACTTTCAGTATATCCTGCATTGCAAGGTGCTGTCACCGTGCAAGAGGTGATTGAATTACAAAGGACTATTAAACTGTCAGTGTATCCTGCATTGCAAGGTGCTGTCACCGTGCAAGAGGTGATTGAATTACAAAGGACTATTAAACTGTCATTGTATCCTGCATTGCAAGGTGCTGTCACCGTGCAAGAGGTGATTGAATTACAAAGGACTATTAAGCTGTCAGTGTATCATGCATTGCAAGGTGCTGTCACCGTGCAAGAGGTGATTGAATTACAAAGGACTATTAAACTGTCAGTGTATCCTGCATTGCAAGGTGCTGTCACCGTGCAAGAGGTGATTGAATTACAAAGGACTATTAAACTGTCAGTGTATCCTGCATTGCAAGGTGCTGTCACCGTGCAAGAGGTGATTGAATTACAAAGGACTATTAAACTGTCAGTGTATCCTGCATTGCAAGGTGCTGTCACCGTGCAAGAGGTGATGGAATTACAAAGGACTATTGAACTGTCAGTGTATCCTGCATTGCAAGGTGCTGTCACCGTGCAAGAGGTGATTGAATTACAAAGGACTATTAAACTGTCAGTGTATCCTGCATTGCAAGGTGCTGTCACCGTGCAAGAGGTGATTGAATTACAAAGGACTATTAAACTGTCAGTGTATCCTGCATTGCAAGGTGCTGTCACCGTGCAACAGGTGATTGAATTACAAAGGACTATTAAACTGTCAGTGTATCTTGCATTGCAAGGTGCTGTCACCGTGCAAGAGGTGATTGAATTACAAAGGACTTTTAAACTGTCAGTGTATCCTGCATTGCAAGGTGCTGTCACCGTGCAAGAGGTGATTGAATTACAAAGGACTATTCAACTGTCATTGTATCCTGCATTGCAAGGTGCTGTCACCGTGCAACAGGTGATTGAATTACAAAGGACGATTAAACTGTCAGTGTATCCTGCATTGCAAGGTGCTGTCACCGTGCAAGAGGTGATTGAATTACAAAGGACTATTAAACTATCAGTGTATCCTGAATTGCAAGGTGCTGTCACCATGCAAGTGGTGATTGAATTACAAAGGACTATTAAACTGTCAGTGTATCCTGCATTGCAAGGTGCTGTCACCGTGCAAGAGGTGATTGAATTACAAAGGACTATTAAACTGTCATTGTATCCTGCATTGCAAGGTGCTGTCACCGTGCAAGAGGTGATTGAATTACAAAGGACTATTAAACTGTCAGTGTATCCTGCATTGCAAGGTGCTGTCACCGTGCAAGAGGTGATTGAATTACAAAGGACTATTAAACTGTCAGTGTATCCTGCATTGCAAGGTGCTGTCACCGTGCAAGAGGTGATTGAATTACAAAGGGTATTTCTTTGCAAGGGGCTTCTGCTTTCCAGCACGTAGCTATTGAACTGCAAGAGTGTTCGCACTACAAGTAGATATTATAGTGTAAGAGGCTATTGTAATGTAAAGTGTTACTGTATTAATCATGGATACTGTATTGTAAGCCCCCAATGTAATGCTTCAGGTTATTGCATTGCAAAGGGCAATTGCACTCCGATGAGCTATTGCTCTGTAAAAGTCCATTACTTTGCCAGTGTGCAATGTTATCAATGGGCGATTGAATGACTTAGCCCTATTGCATTGCAAGTAGTTGTTGCAGTGCATTGCCAAAAATTCTTGGTTTTATTGCGTTGCATGTGGATGTTGTATTGAAAGGGACCATTGCATTGAAAGGGGCTCTGACATTGCAAGGATAATAGTCTGCAAGGCAGGGACTGTTGGACTGCAAGCGCTATTGCAATGAAATGCGTGTTGCATTGCTGGAGTTTTTGCTCTGCAAATAGTTCTTGTATTGCAAGGTGCCTTTGCATTTTCATTGCAAGTGGATGTTGCACACCACGCTCTCTTGCAAACTCAAAGACCTTTGCATTGGAAGGAGTTATTGCATTACCAAAGGTCCCTGCATTGCAAGCTGCTATTGCACTGCAAGAGGTTATTGCAATACAAGGATCATACACACTAATGGTTCCATTACATTGCAACTGGATGTTACATGGCAAGTGCCTATTACATTGAAAGTCACAATTGCAAAACAAATAGCTATTGCACTGCAGGGAAATTTTGTATTGCGAGATGGTTTCCATTGTGAGAGGATATTATATTTCAATAGGGTATTAAAAGGCAATTTGCTCTTGGACTGCACCTGGCTTTTGTACCATAAGCATGTTATGTAAAGCATAGAACTGTTGCACTGTAAGGGGAAAATACATTGTCAGGGTCTATTGCACACCAAAGAGCTTTTGCACTGCAAGAAACTATTGAATTGTCATGGTCTGTTGTGTTCAAAAGGCTATAGCATTTCTTCACGTTATTGCGATGTCACTCTTAGAGACTATTACATTGCATGTTGTTTTTACACTGTGAGTGGAGATTGCACTGCATGGGGCTATTGTTTTGTTAGTGGATGTTGTACTGCAAAGGCTATTGTACTACAAGTTTTTGTGTTGCATTGTAAGGGTCGAGTGCACCATAACTTCAATGGGATTTCAAATGCTTGTTGCATTGCAAAATTCTATGACATCTCAAGGTGCTTTTTGCACTACAAGGGGCTGCAGCACTGCATGGGAAATATGCATTACAATTGGATTTTACATAGCAAGTCCCATTGCATTACAAGGGCAAATGCACAGGAAAGGCCTATGCATTGCAAGATGCGATTGTGCTGCTAGAGGTTCCTGCACTGCGAGGTACAATTACCCTGTCAGAGGTTCCTGTACTGCGAGGTACAATTACCCTGTCAGAGGTTCCTGTACTGCGAGGTACAATTACCATGTCAGAGGTTCCTGCACTGCGAGGTACAATTACACTGTCAGAGGTTCCTGTCCTGCGAGGTACAATTACCCTGTCAGAGGTTCCTGCACTGCGAGGTACAATTACCCTGTCAGAGGTTCCTGCACTGCGAGGTACAATTACCCTGTCAGAGGTTCCTGCACTGCGAGGTACAATTACCCTGTCAGAGGTTCCTGTACTGCGAGGTACAATTACCCTGTCAGAGGTTCCTGCACTGCGAGGTACAATTACCCTGTCAGAGGTTCCTGCACTGCGAGGTACAATTACCCTGTCAGAGGTTCCTGCACTGCGAGGTACAATTACCCTATCAGAGGTGCCTGTACTGCGAGGTACAATTACCCTGTCAGAGGTTCCTGCACTGCGAGGTACAATTACCCTGTCAGAGGTGCCTGTACTGCGAGGTACAATTACCCTGTCAGAGGTTCCTGCACTGCGAGGTACTATTACACTGTCAGAGGTTCCTGCACTGCGAGGTACAATTACCCTGTCAGAGGTTCCTGTACTGCGAGGTACAATTACCCTGTCAGAGGTTCCTGCACTGCGAGGTACAATTACCCTGTCAGAGGTTCCTGTACTGCGAGGTACAATTACCCTGTCAGAGGTTCCTGCACTGCGAGGTACTATTACACTGTCAGAGGTTCCTGTACTGCGAGCTACAATTACCCTGTCAGAGGTTCCTGTACTGCGAGGTACAATTACCCTGTCAGAGGTGCCTGCAATGCGAGGTACAATTACCCTGTCAGAGGTTCCTGCACTGCGAGGTACAATTACCCTGTCAGAGGTTCCTGCACTGCGAGGTACAATTACCCTGTCAGAGGTTCCTGCACTGTGAGGGACAATTACCCTGTCAGAGGTGCCAGTACTGCGAGGTACAATTACCCTGTCAGAGGTTCCTGCACTGCGAGGTACAATTACCCTGTCAGAGGTTCCTCTACTGCGAGGTACAATTACCCTGTCAGAGGTGCCTGTACTGCGAGGTACAATTACCCTGTCAGAGGTTCCTGCACTGCGAGGTACAATTACCCTGTCAGAGGTTCCTGCATTGCGAGGTACAATTACACTGCAATAGGCCTTTGCATTCCAATAGTCAAGCATGCTAAAAAGGTCCAGGGCATTGCAAGTGAATGGTGTGTTAAACGTTTCTATTGCTTTGCACTTATAAATGTCTATGGAACTGGCAGAGTGAGTGTGTTAATTTTAATCTGTGTTCTCTGTCAGTGTGTTAATATTGCTGAGGACAGTGGGGGTGTTTTACACTTCACAGGGTGTATCTGACTGTGGGTCATGATATACACAGTGTGTCAGTGAGTGTGTTAATATTAATCTGTGTTCTCTGTCAGTGTGCTAATATTCCTGAGGACAGTGGGGATGTTTTACACTTCACAGGGTTTATCTGACTGTGGGTCATGATATACACAGTATGTCAGTGAGTGTGTTAATATTAATCTGTGTTCTCTGTCAGTGTGTTAATATTACTGAGGACAGTGGGGATGTTTTACACTTCACAGGGTGTATCTGACTGTGGGTCATGATATACACAGTGTGTCAGTGAGTGTGTTAATATTAATCTGTGTTCTCTGTCAGTGTGTTAATATTACTGAGGACAGTGGGAATGTTTTACACTTCACAGGGTGTATCTGACTGTGGGTCATGATGTACACAGTGTGTCAGTGAGTGTGTTAATATTAATCTGTGTTCTCTGTCAGTGTGTTAATATTACTGAGGACAGTGGGAATGTTTTACACTTCACAGGGTGTATCTGACTGTGGGTCATGATGTACACAGTGTGTCTGTGAGTGTATTAATATTGATCTGTGTTCTCTGTCAGGTGTTAATATTCCACCCTCGCCAAATCGCCCCTATCACATTTTGCTCTCTCTCTCCCCCCACAACTCCTCTTGCACCTTCTCCTCCTTTGAGCTCATCAGTTTGTTCCGCAAATTCCCTCCCCCACTCCCATACACCATTCCCCGACCCCACTACCCCCGAACACCCCTCCCTCACTCCCATACCCCACATCCCACCCAGCCACCCCTCGCCCACTCCCCTTCCCCACTCCCCTCCCAACTCCCCTCCCTCATTCTCCTCCCCCACGCCCCAACTCCACCCCCAACCACACTCCCCTATCCCACTGCTTCCCCCACTCCCCTCCCCCACTCTCCTGCCCCACACCCCTCCCCCACTCCCCCACTCCCCTCCCCAACTCCCCTCAACTGCTCCACGCCCCAACTCCCCTCCACAAATCACCTCCCCCAGTCCCGTCCCCACTCTCCTCCCCAACTCCACTCCCCTACTCCCCTCTCCCCTCCACTCCCACACTACCCTCCCTCACTCCCCAGCCCACTTCCCTCCCCCACTCCCCTACCCTATTCCTGCTGGCACTCCCCTAAACCACTCCCCTCCCCCACTCCACACCCCTCTCACTGCCCCCACTCCCCTACCCCACTCCCCTCCCCAGTCCCCTGACCACTCCACTCCCACACTCCCCTACATCACTCCCCTACCCCACTCCCCTCCCTCACTGCCCGACCACACTCCCCGACCACGCTCCCCTCCCCCACTCCCCTCTCCCAGCCCTGACTCACCTACTGCACTCCCCTACCCCACTTCCTGTCCCCCACTCCCCACTCCCACTCACTTCACCCACTCCCCTACCCCACTCCCATACCCCACTCCCCTCCCCCACTCCCTGTCCCTCACTGCCCTCCCCCACTCCCCTAACCCACTCCCCTACCCCACTCCCCTTTATCACTCCCCTACCACACCCCCTGTCCCCCAATCCCTGTTCCCCCACTCCCTGCCCCCACTCCCCTCCCCCACTCTCCTACCCCACACTCCTCCCCCACTCCCCGCCACACTCCCCTCCCCAACTCCCCTCAACCGCTCCACTCCCCAACTCCACCAGCATCTCCTCTCCCCCACTCCCTTCCCCAACTCCCCTCCACCAATCCCCTCCACCAATCCCCTCCCCCAGACCCCTCCCCACTCCCCTCCCTAACTCCGCGCCCCTACTACCCTCTCCGCTCCCCTCCCACTCTACCCTCCCTCACTCCCCAGCTCACATCCCTCCCGCACTCCCTACCCCATTCCTGCCGCCACTCCCCTCCCCCACTCCCCTCCCCTACTCCACACCCGTCTCACTGCCCCACTCCCCTACCCCACTCCCCTCGCCAGTCCCCTTTCCACTCCACTCCCCCACACCCCTACATCACTTCCCTACCCCACTCCCCTACCCCACTCCCATCCCCCATTCCCTTACAACACTCCCCTTCCCTATCCCTTCCCACACTCCCCCTACCGAACTCCCCTCCCCCACTCCCCTCCCCCCACCCCAACTCACCTACCGCACTCCCCTACACCACTTCCTGTCCCCCACTCCCCTCTCCCACTCCCTTCATCCACTCCCCTCCCCCACTCCCCTCCCCCACTCCCCTCCCCCACTCCCCTATATCACTCCCCTACCCCACTACCTATCCCCCACTCCCTGTCCCCCCCTCCCCTCCCCCACTCCCCCACCCCACTCCCCTACCCCACTCCCCTCGACCACTCCCCTAACCCACTCCCCTATATCACTCCCCTACCCCACTCCCCCTGTCCCCCATTCCCTGTCCCCCACTCCCCTCCACAACTCACCTCCCCCACTCCCCTACTCCACTCCCGAACCCCACTCCTTACCCTCACTCCTCTGCCCAACTCCCCTCCCCAACTCCCCTCCCCAACTCCCCTCCCCCTCCCCTCCCCCACTCCCCACCCAACTCATTACCCCACTCCCCTACCCCACTCCCCTCACCAACTCCCTTACCACCCGCCCCATTCCACTCCCCTCCCAAACTCACCTCCCCCACTCCCCTCCACAACTCCCCTCCCTCACTTCCCTCCAGAACACCCCTCCCCAACTCCCCCCAACAGCCCTCCCCCACTTCCCTCCCCCACCTCCCTCCCCCACACTCCTCCCCCACTCCCCTCCCCAACTCCTCTCCCCACTCCCCTCCCCCTCTCCCCGCCCCAGCTCCCCTCGTCCACTCCCCTCCCACATTATCTTCCCCCACTCTCCTCCCCACTCCCCTCCCCAACTAGCCTCCCTAACTCCGCTACCACACTCCCCTACTACATTCGCCGAACCCACTCCCTTACCACACCCCACCACCAATCCCCTCCCCTACTCCGATCCACCACTCCGCTTCCCTCCACCTCTTCACTGCCCTCACCTAAGACAATCCCATCCTCCACTACCCTCCCCCACTCCCCTGCCCCACTCCCCGACCCCACACCCCGACCGCAGTGCCCTCCACAACTCCCTTACCCCACTCCCCTACGCCACTCCCCTACCGCACTCCCCTACCGCACTCCCCTCCACAACTCCCCTACCCCACTCCCCTACCCCATTCCCCTCCTCCACACCCCTCCCCACTCCCCTACCTCACTCCCCTCCCCCACACCCCTACCCACCTCTCCTACCCCACCCCATCCCCCAGTCACCTTCTCTCCACCTCCTCACTGCCCTCCAATACCCAACGCCCCTACCCCACTCCACTATCCCATTCCCACTCCCCTACCACACTCCCATCCCCCACTCGCCTCCCCCACTCCCCTACATCACTCCCCTACCCCACGCCCCTACCCCACTCCCCTATCCCACTCCCCACCCCACTTCCATCGCACACTCCTCTACCCCACTCCCCTCCCCAGGTCCCCTCCCCAACTCCCCTATCCCATCCCCTCCACAGCGCCCCCGCAACTCCCCTCACAAACTCCCATACCCCACTCCCCTCCACCACTCACATCCCCCACTCCCCTCCCCAACTCCCCTGCCTCACTTCCTTTCCCCACTCCCCTCCCCAAATCCTCCCAACTTCCCTCCCCCACTCCCCGGCCTATCTCACCTCCCCACTTCCCTCCCAAACTCCCTGACCCCATCCCCTACCCCATTCTCCTACCCCACTCCCCTAACTCACTCCCTTACCACATCCCCTCCACCACTCAGCTTCCCTCCACCTCTTCACTGCCCTGCCCAACCACACTCCCATCCCCCAGTACACTCCCCCAATCCCCAACCCCACTCCCCTCCCCCACTCCCCTACTGCACTCCCTCTACAACTCCCCTACCCCACTCCCCTACCACACTGCCCTACCCCACTCCCCTACCCCAATCCCCTACCACACTCCCCTACCCCACTCACCTCCATCACTCCCATACCTCACTACCCTCCCCTACCCCCGTACCCACATCTCCTACCACACCCCTTCCCCACTCCCCATCCCTCCACCTCCTCACTGCCCTCCACTACCCAACACCTCGACCCTACACACATCCTCACTCCCCTCCCCACTCCCCTTCCCTCCACCTCCTCACTGCGCTCACCTATCCCACGCCCCTTTCCCACTCCCTACATCACTCCCCTCCCCACTCCCCTCCCCCACTCCCCTCCCAAACTCCCTGACCACATCCCCTACCCAATTCTCCTACCTCACTCCCCTACCTCACACCCTTACCACACCCCCTCCTCCAATCACCTCACCCACTCCCCTACAGCACTCAGTTCCCTCCACCTCTTCACTGCCCTGCCCAACCACACTCCCATCCCCCAGTACACTCCCCCAATCCCCAACCCCACTCCCCTCCCCCATTCCCCTACTGCACTCCCTCTACAACTCCCCTACCGATATCCCCTAACACACTCCCCTACCCCACTCCCCTCCACCACTCCCATACCTCACTATCCTCCCCTACTCCCGTACCCACATATCCTACCACATCCCTTCCCCACTCCCCGTCCTTCCACCACCTCACTGCCCTCCACTACCCAACACCTCGACCCTACACACATCCTCACTCCCCTCCCCACTCCCCTTCCCTCCACCTCCTCACTGCGCTTCCCTATCCCACGCCCCTTTCCCACTCCCTACATCACTCCCCTCCCCCACTCCCCTCCCCCACTCCCCTCACAACTCCCATACATCACTACCCTCCCTTACTCCCGTACCCACCTCTCCTACCACACCCCTTCCCCACTCCCCTTCCCTCCACCTCCTCACTGCCCTCCACTACCCAACACCTCGACCCTACACACATCTTCACTCCCCTCCCCACTCCCCTTCCCTCCACCTCCTCACAGCGCTCACCTATCCCACGCCCCTTTCCCACTCCCTACATCACTCCCCTCCCCCACTCCCCTCCCCCACTCCCCTCACCCACTCCCCTCCCAAACTCCCTGACCACTTCCCCTACCCAATTCTCCTACGTCACTCCCCTACCTCACACCCTTACCACACCCCCTCCTCCAATTACCTCACCCACTCCCCTCCACCACTCAGTTCCCTCCACCTCTTCACTGCCCTGCCCAACCACACTCCCATCCCCCAGTACACTCCCCCAATCCCCAACCCCACTCCCCTCCCCCATTCCCCTACTGCACTCCCTCTACAACTCCCCTACCCCACTCCCCTACCACACTGCCCTACCCCACTCCCCTACCCCAATCCCCTACCACGCTCCCCTAACCCACTCCCCTCAACCACTCCTATACCTCACTACCCTCCCCTACTCCCGTACCCACATCTCCTACCACACCCCTTCCCCACTCCCCTTCCCTCCACCTCCTCACTGCCCTCCACTACCCAACACCTCGACCCTACACACATCCTCACTCACCTCCCCACTCCCCTTCCCTCCACCTCTTCACTGCGCTTCCCTATCCCACGCCCCTTTCCCACTCCCTGCATCACTCCCCTCCCCCACTTCCCTCCCCCACTCCCCTCACCAACTCCCCTCACCCACTCCCCTACATCACTCCCCTACCCCATTCCTTGTCGCCCACTCCCCTCTCCCACTCCCCTCTGCCACTCCCCTAACGCAGTCGCCTTTCCCATTCCCCTACCTCACTCCCCTCCCCCACTCCCCTCTCCCACTCCCCTCCCCCACTCCCCTCCCCCACTCCTCACACCAACTCCCCTCACCCACTCCCCTACATCACTCCCCTACCCCACCCCTTGTCCCCCACTTCCCTCTCCCACTCCCCGCTCCCACTCCCCTAACGTACTCCCCTACCCCACACCCCTGCCTTACTCCCCTCCCCACTCCCCGCCCCAACTCCCCTCCCCATTCCCATCCACCACTACTCTACCCCACTCCCCTCCCCTACTCCACTCCCCTCTCCCCACCCCCATGGACCTATGCCACGCCCCTACCCCACTCCCTCTCCCCCACTCCCCTCCCTCCCCTCCCACACTCCATACCCCACTCCCCTACCCCACACCCCTACCCCACTCTCCACCCCCACTCCCATCCCCAACTCCCCTCCCCACTCCCCTACCCCACTCCCACACCCCACTACACTCCCCCACTCCTCTCACACACTCCCCTCCCCCTCTCCTCTCCGCAACTCCTCGCAACCACCTCTCCCCACGCCCCTCCCCCACTCACTTCCCCCACTCCCCTACCGCAGTCCCCTATCCAACCCTCCCCAACTCCCCTTCCCAACTACCATCCCCAACTCTCCTCCCCCACTCCCCACCAATTCCCATACCCAACTCCCCTGCACCACTTACCACCCCACTCCCTTCCCCCACACCCCTTCTCAACTCCCCTCCCTCACTCCCCTCCCCAACTCCACTCCCCAACTCCCCTCCCGTACTACACTCCCCCACTGTCCTCCTCAACTCCCCGCACTAACTTCCATACCCGACTCCCCTACTCCACTCCCCTCCTTCACTCCCCTTCGCACATCCTCCCCATCTCCCCTCCCTCACTCCCCTCCCTCAATCCCCTCCCTCTTTCCCCTCCCCCACTCCCCTACCCCACTCCCCTACCCCATCCCGTACCCCACTCCCCTACCCCACACCCCTACCCCACTCCCCACCCCCACTCCCATCCCCAATTCCCCACCCCCACTCTCCTCACTCACTCCCCTGCCCCACTCCGCTCACCCACTCCTCTCCCGAACTCTCCATCCCCACCCCCCTCACCAACTCCCATACCCAACTCCCATGCTCCACATCCCACCCCACTCCCCACCCCACTCCCCTCCCCACGCCCTCCCCCATTCCACTCCCCTCTCCCCTCCCCCACGGACCTTTGCCACTCCCCTACCCCACTCCCAGTCCCCCACTCCCCTCCCTCATTCCCCTCCCCCAGTCTCCTTCCCCACTCCCCTACCGCACACCCATACCCCACTCCTCACACCCACTCCCATACCCAACAAGCCTCCCCCACTCCCCTACCCCACACCTGCACCCCACTACCCTCCCCTCCCCCTCTCCTCTCCGCAACTCCCCGTAACCACTCCTCTCCCCACTCCCCACCCCCACACCCTTCCCCTACTCCCCTACGGCTCTCCCCTCCCTAACTCCCCTTCCCAACTCCCACCCCCAAATCTCCTCCCCCACTCCCTTCACCAACTCCCATACCCAACTCCCCTGCCCGACTTACCACAACACTTCCCTCCCCCACACCCCTTCTCAACTCCCCTCCCTCACTCACTCCCCTCCCCCACTCCCACCCAACGCTGCTCCCCCACTACCCGCACCAACTCCCATACCCTGCTCCCCTCCCCCACACCCCTCCCCCACTCCCCTACCCCACTTTCCTCACCAACACCCCTCCCTCACTCCCCTCCCCCACTCCCCTCCCCAGCTCCCCTCCCCAACTCCCGTACCGTACTCCCATCCCCCACTCCACTCCCACACTCCCCTCCCCCACTCCAGTCCCTAACTCCCCTCCCCCACACCCCTCCTCAACTCCCCTCCCTCACTCCCCTACCCCACTCCCCTCACCCACTCCCCTCCCCCACTCCCCACCTCCACTCCCCTCCCCAACTCCCCTCCCCAACTCCCCACCCCAAATCCCCTGCCGCACTCCACTCACCAACTCCCCTCCCCAACTCCCCTCCCCAACTCCCCTCCCCAACTCGCCTCCCTCACGCCCCTACACTACTCCCCTCCCCAACTCCCCACCCCAACTCCCCTACCGCACTCCACTCCCCAACTCCCCTCCCCCAATCCACTCCCCCTGCCCCCCTCCCGCACTTAACTCTAACAACTCCCCTGCCCCCTCCCCTGCCCCCTCCCCTACCTCGCACTCCTCCCCACTCCCATCTCCCACTCCCCTACTTCACAACAAATCCCCACTCCCCTACCCCACTCCACACATCCAATCCCCTCCACTACTACCCTCCCCAACTCGCCTCCCCAACGCCCCTCCCCCACTCCCCAACCCACTCCCCTCCCCCTCCTCTCTGTAACTCCCCTCCCCCACTCCCCTACCGCACTCCCCTCCCTCACTCCCCTCCCTCACTCTCTTCCCTCACTCCCCTACCCCACTACCCTTACTCACTCCCCTACCCCACTACCCTCACTCACTCCCCTCCCCCACTGCCCGACAGCACTCCCCTCCCCCTCCCCCACTCCCCTACCGCACTCCCCTCCCCCACACACCACCTCAACTCCCCTCCCTCACTCCCCTCCCCCGCTCACCTCCACAACAACCCTCACTCACTCCCCTACCCCACGCCCCACCCCACTCCAGTCCCAAACTCCCCTCACCCACTCACCTCCCCAACTCCACAACCCCAATCACTTCCCCCACTCCCCTCCCCACTCCAGTAGCCAAATCCCCTCCCCCACTCCGCTCCCCCACCCCATCCCCCACGCCCCTCCCCAAGTCCCCTCCCCAACTCCGCTCCCACATTCCCACCCACTGCCCTCCCCCACTCCTGTACCCCACTCCCCTCCCCATCTCCTCTCCGCAACTCCCCTCAACCACTCCGCTCCCCAACCCCTGCCGCAACTCCCCTCCCCCACTGTACTACCCCACTCCTCTACCCCACTCCCCTCCCCAACTCCCCTCGCCCAACACTCCTCCCGCACTTCCCTCACAATCTCCCATACCCCACTCCCCTACTCCACTCCCCGACACCACACCCCTACCCCAATCCCCTACACCACTCCACTCTCCTAACCCACTCCCTTCCCCCACTCCCTTCCCCCACTCCCTTCCCCCACTCGCTTCCCCCACTCGCTTCCCCCACTCCCCTACCCCCACTCCCCTACCCCCACTCCCCTACCCCTACTCCCCGACCCCCACTCCCCTTTCCCACTCCCCTTTCCCACTCCGCTTTCCCACTCCCCTCCCTCACTTCCCGATCCCACTTCCCGACCCCACAGCCCTACCATCCTTCCCGGCCCCACACCCCTACCACACCTCCCTCCCAAACTCCCCTCCTCACTCTCATTCCCTCCACCTCCTCACTGCCCTGCCCTGTCCCACTCCCCTGTCCCACTCCCCTCCCCCACTCCCCTAACCCACTCCCCTAACTCACTCCCCTACCCCACACTCCCCTACCCCACACGACCCTCCCCCACACGACCCTCCACCACACTCCCCTCCCCCACTCCACTCCCCTCCCCCACTCCTCTCCCCCACTCCCCTCCCCCACACTCCTCCCCAGTCCCCTCCCCGATTCCCCTACCTCACTCCCCTCCCCTCTCACCAACCCCACTAACATAACACACACCCCTCCCCCACTCCCCTACCCCATTCCACTCCCCTTCCCTCCAAATCCTCACTGCCCTCCCCTACACCACGCCCCTACCCCACTCTACACCCCCACTCCCCCACCGCACTCCCCTCCACAACTCCCCTACTCCACTCCCCTACCCCACTCCCCGTCACCACACCCTTACCCCACTCCGCTACCCCACTCTGCTACCCCACTCCCTGACACCACATCCCTACCGCAGTCCGCTCCCCAACTTTCCTACCCCACTCCCCTCCCCTCCACATCCTCACTGCCCTCCACTACCCAACTCTCCTAACCCACACACCTCCCCCACTCCACTCCCCAACTCCCCTTCCCTCCACTCCCCTCCCCTCTCACTGCCCCCACTCACTTGCGCCTCTCCCTACCCCATTCACTGTCCCCCACTCCACTCCCACACTCCCCTACCGCACTCACAAACCCCACTCCCCTCTCCCACTCCTCCACCCAACTCCCCTCCCCCTCTCCTCTCCTCTCCGCATCTCCTCTTCCCCACTCCTCACCCACACTCCCTGCCTCAACTCCCGTCTCTCACTCCCCTAAACAACTCCCCTTTCCCCTCCCCTCCCCCACTCCCCTCCCCCACTCCCATCCCCCACTCACCTATCCCATTCCCCTATCCACTCCCCTCCCCACTCCCCTCCCTCACTTCCCTCGTCAACCCCCCTCCCTCACTCCCCTCCGCCAACTCCCCTCCGCCAACTCCCCTCCCCCAACTCCCCTCCCCCAACTCCCCTCCCTCACTTCCCTCCCCCACTCCCCTCCCCTCTACTCCCCAAATCTCCTCCCCCAACTCCTGTCCGCCACTCACCTTCACAAACCCCCTCTCCCGCTCCCCTCCCCCCGCCCCCTCCCCACCCCCTCCCCCGCTCCCCTCCCCTCCCCCACTCCCGTCCACCATTCCGCATCCCTGCACCTCCTCACTGCCCACCGTACCCCACTCCCCTCCCCCTCTCCACTCCCCCACAACCCGACCCCACACCCCTACTCCACACCACTAGCCCACTCCGCTCCCCACCTCCCCTCCCCCACTCCCCTCCCCCACTCCCCCACTCCACTCCCCCACTCCCCACCCCCACTCCCCTCCCCCACTCCCCTATCCCACTCCACTTTCCCACTCCCCCGACCCGACTCCCCTTCCCCACATCCCTTCCCCCACATCCCTTCCCTCCAAATCCTCACTGCCCTCCCCTACACCACTCCCCTCCTCCACTCCCTTTTCCTCCACTCCTCACTGCCCTCCCCTCCCCCACTACCCCTCCTCCACTCCCCTCCCATACTCCCCTTCCTTCTCCTCCACAATGCCCTCCCCTACCCAACTCCCCTACGCCCACTGCCCTGCCCACTCCCTACACAACTACCCTTCACTCCACCTTCTCACTGCCCTTCCCTCCCCCAAGCCCCCACTCCCCTACCCAACTCCCCCACTCCCCTACACCACTCCCCTCGCTCACTCCCCTACCCGACTTCCTTCCACCAGTCCCCAACCCCACTCCCCTCCCCTCCCCAACTCCTCGCCCCAACTGCCCTCCCCCACTCCCCTCCCCCACTCCCCTCCCCACTCCCCCACTCTCCCACACCCCACCCCCAAATCCCCTCCCCCACTCCCCTGCACCTCTCCCTGACCCCACTCTCCTCACAATTCCCCTGTCACACTCCCCTCCAAAACTCCCCTCCCCCACTCTCCAACTCCCCTCCCCCACTCCCATCCCCCGCTACCCTCAGCCACTCCCCTCCCCCACTCCCCTCCCCCACACCCGTGCCCCACACCCCTGCCCCACACCCCTACCCCACTCCACTACCCCACTCCGCTACCCCACTCCACTACCCCACTCCGCTACCCCACTCCCGTCCCCAATTACCTACCTCACTCCCCTCCCATACTCCCCTACCCACCTCCCCTTCCCCACTCCCCTTCCCCACTCCCCTTCCCCACTCCCCTTCCCCACTCCCCTTACCTCCACCTCCTCACTGCACTCCAGTCCCCAACTCCCCTACCCCACAAACCTCACCCAGCCCCTCCCTCACTCCACTTCTCTCCACATCCTCACTGTGCTCCAGTCCCGAACTCCCCTACCCCACATACATCCCCCACTCCCCTCCCCCTCTCTCCTCCCCCTTTCTCCTCCCCCTCTCATCTCTGCAAAACTCCTTCCCCACTCCTCTACCGCACTCCTCTACCCCACTTCTCTACCCCAAGTACCCTCTGCAAGTCCCCTCCCCAGGTCCCCTTCCCAGGTCACCTCCCCAACTCCCCTCACCATCTCCCCTACCCCCACTCCCCTCCCTCACTCCCATTCCTCACTCCGCTATCCCACTCCCCTCCCGCACACCCCTCCCGCTCTCCCCTCCCCCGCTCCCCTCCCCCGCTCCCCTCACCCACTCCCCTCCCCCACTCCCCTCACCCACTCCCCTCGCCACACTCCCCTCACCCCCCTCCCCACACACCACTCCCCCACTCCACTCCACTCCCCCACTCCACTCCCCCACCCCACTCCCCCACTCCACTACCCCACCCACTCCCCTCCCCAACTCTCCTCCCCAATCCCCTCCCCGACTCCCCTTCCCCTCTCCCCTGCCCCTCTCCACTACCCCACTCCCCTCCCGTCCACCACTCCGCTTCCCTGCACCTCCTCACTGCCCTCCCCTACAACACTCCCATCCCCCACTCCACTCCCCAACTCTCCTACCTCACACCCCTTCCCCACTCCCCTTCCCTCCACCTCCTCACTGCTCTCCACAACCCAACTCCCCGACCCCACACACCTCCCCCACTCCCCTATCCCACTCCCCGATGCCACTCCCCTATCCCACTCCACTTTCCCACATCCCTACCCCACTCCCCTAACTCACTCCGCTCCCCAACTCCACTACCCCACTCCCCTCCCACATTCCCCTACCCCCTCCCCTAGCCACCCCCTCCCACACACCGCTCCCCCCCACACTCCCCTCCCCCCACTCCAGTCCACCTCTGCGCTTCCCTGCAACTCTTCACAGCCCTCTCCTGCCACACTCCCATCACCCACTACCCTCACGCACTCCCCTACCGCACTCCACTCCCCCACTTCACACAACAACTCCACTACCCCATTCCAAATCACCACACCCCCTACCTCACTCCCCTATCCCACTCGTTACCGCACTCCCCTACCGCACTCCCCTTCCCCACTCTGCTCCACCACTCCCCTCCCCCACTCCCCTCCCCCACTCCCCTAACTCACTCCACTCCCCCACTCCCCTCCCCACCCCACGCACGTCATCCACTCCCCTACCCCGATTACCCTACCTCACTCCCCTCCCAACTCCCCTACCAGACTCCCCTACCTCACTCACATAACACACACCCCTCGCCCACTCCCCTCCCCAATACACTATCCCACTCCCCTTCCCTCCAAATCCTCACTGCGCTCCCCTACACAACGCCCCTACTCCACTCCACACCCCCACTCCCCTACCGCACACCCCTACCGCACTCCCCTCCACCACTCCCCTCCCTCACTACCCTACCCCACTAACCTCCCCAACTACCCTCCCCAACTACCCTCCCAACTCCCCTCCCCAACTCCCCACCCCAACTCCCCACCCCAACTCCCCTTCCACACTCCCCTTCCACACTCCCCTCCTACACTCCCCTCCCACATTTCCCTCCCACACTCAACTCCCCCATTCAACTCCCCAACTCCCCTACCCGACTACCCTCCCCAACTCCCCCCCAACTCCCCTTCCCCTACTCCCCTCCCCCACTCCCATCCCCCACTCCCCTCTCCCACTCCCCTCCCCCCACTCCTCCACCCCACTCCTCTCTGTCTCTCCTGACCGCATCTCCCCTTCCCCACTCCTCTCCCACACTCCCTGCGTCAACTCCCCTCCCCCACTCCCCTAAACCACTCCCCTTCCCCCTCCCCTCCCCAACACCCTCCCCCACTCCCCTCCCTCAATCCCCTAGTCAACTCCCCTCCCTCACTCCCATCCCTCACTCCCTTCCCCCACTTCCCTACCCCACTCCCCTCCCCAACTTCCCTACCCCACTCCCCTCCCCAACTCCCTTCCCCAACTCCCCTCCCCAACTCCCCTCCCCAACTCCCCTCCCCACTCCCCTCCCCCACTCCCCTACCCCACTCCCCTCTCCCACTCTACTCCCCAAATCCACTCCCCCAACTCCTCTCCGCCCACTCACTTCCCCGCTCCCCTCCCCCACACCCCTCCCCCGCTCCCGTCCACCATCCGTATCCCTGCACCTCCTCACTGCCCTCCCGTACCCCACTCACCTCCCACCCTCCCCACTCCCCTCCCCATTCCCCTCCCCCACTCCCCTCCCCCACACCCCTACCCCTAACCCACTCCGCTCCCCAACTCCCCTACCTCTCTCCCCTCCCCCACTCCCCTCCCCCACTCCCCTTCCCCACTCCCCTTCCCCACTCCACTTTCCCACTCCCCTTACCCACATCCCTTCCCTCCAATTCCTCACTGCCCTCCCCTCACCCACTCCCCTCCCCCACTCCCCTCACCCACTCCCCCACCCCACTCCCTCACTCCACTACCCCACCCACTCCCCCACTCCACTCCACTCCCCCACTCCACTCCCCCACCCCACTCCTCACTCCACTACCCCACCCACTCCCCTCCCCAACTCTCCTCCCCAATCCCCTCCCGACTCCCCTTCCCCTCTCCCCTGCCCCTCTCCACTACCCCACTCCCCTCCCGTCCACCACTCCGCTTCCCTGCACCTCCTCACTGCCCTCCCCTACAACACTCCCATCCCCCACTCCACTCCCCAACTCTCCTACCTCACACCCCTTCCCCACTCCCCTTCCCTCCACCTCCTCACTGCTCTCCACAACCCAACTCCCCGACCCCACACACCTCCCCCACTCCCCTATCCCACTCCCCGATGCCACTCCCCTATCCCACTCCACTTTCCCACATCCCTACCCCCACTCCCTAACTCACTCATTCCCCAACTCCTCTACCCCACTCCCCTCCCACATTCCCCTACCCCCTCCCCTAGCCACCCCCTCCCACACACCGCTCCCCCCCACACTCCCCTCCCCCCACTCCAGTCCACCTCTGCGCTTCCCTGCAACTCTTCACAGCCCTCTCCTGCCACACTCCCATCACCCACTACCCTCACGCACTCCACTCCCCCACTTCACACAACAACTCCACTACCCCATTCCAAATCACCACACCCCTACCTCACTCCCCTATCCCACTCGTTACCGCACTCCCCTACCGCACTCCCCTTCCCCACTCTGCTCCACCACTCCCCTCCCCCACTCCCTCCCCCACTCCCCTAACTCACTCCACTCCCCCACTCCCCTCCCCACCCCACGCACGTCATCCACTCCCCTACCCCGATTACCCTACCTCACTCCCTCCCAACTCCCCTACCAGACTCCCCTACCTCACTCACATAACACACACCCCTCGCCCACTCCCCTCCCCAATACACTATCCCACTCCCCTTCCCTCCAAATCCTCACTGCGCTCCCCTACACAACGCCCCTACTCCACTCCACACCCCCACTCCCTACCGCACACCCCTACCGCACTCCCCTCCACCACTCCCCTCCCTCACTACCCTACCCCACTAACCTCCCCAACTACACTCCCCAACTACCCTCCCAACTCCCCTCCCCAACTCCCCACCCCAACTCCCACCCCAACTCCCCTTCCACACTCCCCTTCCACACTCCCCTCCTACACTCCCCTCCACATTTCCCTCCCACACTCAACTCCCCCATTCAACTCCCCAACTCCCCTACCCGACTACCCTCCCCAACTCCCCCCCAACTCCCCTTCCCCTACTCCCCTCCCCCACTCCCATCCCCACTCCCCTCTCCCACTCCCCTCCCCCCACTCCTCCACCCCACTCCTCTCTGTCTCTCCTGACCGCATCTCCCCTTCCCCACTCCTCTCCCACACTCCCTGCGTCAACTCCCCTCCCCCACTCCCCTAAACCACTCCCCTTCCCCCTCCCCTCCCCAACACCCTCCCCCACTCCCCTCCCTCAATCCCCTAGTCAACTCCCCTCCCTCACTCCCATCCCTCACTCCCTTCCCCACTTCCTACCCCACTCCCCTCCCCAACTTCCCTACCCCACTCCCCTCCCAACTCCCTTCCCCAACTCCCCTCCCCAACTCCCCTCCCCAACTCCCTCCCCACTCCCCTCCCCCACTCCCCTACCCCACTCCCCTCTCCCACTCCACTCCCCAATCCACTCCCCCAACTCCTCTCCGCCCACTCACTTCCCCGCTCCCCTCCCCCACACCCCTCCCCCGCTCCCGTCCACCATCCGTATCCTGCACCTCCTCACTGCCCTCCCGTACCCCACTCACCTCCCACACTCCCCTCCCCACTCCCCTCCCCATTCCCCTCCCCCACTCCCCTCCCCCACACCCCTACCCCTACCCCACTCCGCTCCCCAACTCCCTACCTCTCTCCCCTCCCCACTCCCCTCCCCCACTCCCCTTCCCCACTCCCCTTCCCCACTCCACTTTCCCACTCCCCTTACCCACATCCCTTCCCTCCAATTCCTCACTGCCCTCCCCTACACCAA